>NC_050579.1:201496254-201797634 GCF_011100635.1 Trichosurus vulpecula
TAAATTTTCAATGTAAGTGTGTCAATCAGCAAAGTGCAAATCATCATTTTATTTATCATTTTGTTGATGTTTAAGATGTAAAAAAGTGTCAATAATGAGGATTAATTTTAAAAGTGCATTTTGAGTGTAAGGGATGTGATGTGTGGATGCTGGTTTTTTTCATGTAGATTATGCATGTCCACATGGGTCTGTCTAGAAATGGTACAAAGGCAAGCAAAAATAAATGTCTCTAGAGTCTTCTACTCTTACTCTTCTCTAAGGGAGAGTTTGATTCCTTTCAGGAGGGGAAGTAGATAGTTACGGTCAGAAGTTGGCTACTCTGCTTTTCTAAGAGGGGGGTACTGGGCTAGGATTGTGTCCATCTGCTCTCTTAAATATTAGTCTCCAGGATATAATTTCTAGATTCAAACTAAGTTCCTGATAAATATTCATTAATGGAAAATGGGGAGGGAGTGTCTCAAGCTTAACATATAAAGCTTGCCCTTCTTCCTACCAGATGTCAGTTTCACAATGAACACACATAGCAAATAGCAAACACACACATTTTAGTCAATAGCAAAATAGAAATCAGAGAAAATATACATAGGAGGATATATATATATATATATATATATATATATATATAAATACATAGGGGATGGAGTGGAGAGAGAGAGAGAGAGAGAGAGAGAGAGAGAGAGAGAGAGAGAGAGAGAGAGAGAACATATGAGAGAGAAACAGAGACAGACATAAAGACAAAGAGAGATAGAGATAGAGCAGACAGCAGACAGACAGATAGATAGTTAGATGGATAGATCAGAGACAGAGTCCCAAATCTCACTCAAGTGAAAATTCCCCAGAGTCTCTAGTGTAGCAAGCTGGGGATAAGCATATGAGTGAGACTTCCAGCTCCTTCCCTAACACTTTCTTTCCAGAGTATTTCTCTCCTTTCAATGACCTAAAGGAAGGTTGTAAATGTGCATTTTCTCTTGGAGATTGAAGAATCCATATCTCTTTCTCTTTTGTATCACTCCCTGCCAAATAAGGAGAGAGTCCTATAAAATTGACCCTTATACCTTCCCCCCCCCAGAGATGGATGTTAAACATTTACCAGCATACCCCTGTCCAGGTACCTACCAAGGACCAGTCCATAGTTATATCGAAAGAAACTGATTACCAGAAGTTGAGCCATGTGGTAACAGATTCTTTGTCCATGTCAACTCCATATTTTTGCTTGTATTTGCATTATTCTTATTCTTGTAAGCTTTCTCAAGGCATTAGATTTCATCCTATTGCCTCTTTACTTCCCATAATGCCTAGCATAATACTACATAAAATAGGTGCTTGAGAAATTTTGTTTAGTGAATGGCAATAACAGCATTGCTCCCTAGTAATATTAACATTTTCTTAGAGACTTACCAGGTATATCTCCCTCAATGGCGCCTTGGCAGCTACCACACAGGGTAATGAGGTTCAAATGAGATAATAATAATAAAGCATTTTGAAAACTTTAAACGTGCTAGATAGATGTCATTTATTATTATTGTTATTGTATGAGATGCTTGAAAACATGGCTTGCATCTCGCACTCTTTTTTGTTAGTACGTGTGTGGGGAGAGAGGGAAGTGTTAGGTTGTAGCACACTTCAAGAGGCCTATGTAAGGATGAATTGGAGCAAGCAATAGATGTTCCATAAGTACTATATTGTTCAGAATAAAAACTATGACATAAATTAAGGTACCTTTAGGAGGAAAATCATAGCTATATTTGGAAATTATAGAAATTACATATTAAAATGTTGACTAATTTTCTTCACATTTTTAAATTTACATTTTTTAAAAAATCATCACCACTCTCTGCCTTAATAAGTTTCACTGCTATCTGTCAACCCATTTTTTTTTTTACTAAGAGTGTGACTTTAGGTTTCACCAAGATTTTGCGAAAGTCAGATATTGGGGAAAAATTTGTGTGGCTTATATTTGTGTTTGAGATGTTGTGGAGTACTGAATAGAGAGAATGGCAGAATTAGAAAGACTTGCGTCCAAGTTCTGCCTCTGAAGCACATTAGCTATGAGACTTCAGACAAGTGACCTCAACACTTAGTATTCTAGGCTACTCCACACCAACACTATACATTGTAGAACACTTTCAGATCTGTATTGGTAAAGGGAGTTTGTTCGTTGGGGGTCTTCTAAGCCAATGAAATCACATGTCCAGACCCAGTCTCCAATAACCAAAAAAAAAGTGTGTCAATTGTCGATTGATTTGTCTTGACTGATTTGGTAATATAAGTGGAAGTGCTTAACATGATTCGTAATTTTCTAAGACAGTTTAATTACATTTAGGCCTTATTTATAGGCTTATAGCATCATTCAAGTAACATTTGTTGCCTCCCAGAGGGACAAATGATGGTTTTCTTTCTAGGTGGCCCATTTTGGCCCATTTTGAGGTTACTGTCAGGGTTCAGTCAACTGAACCTGTATTCAAATGGTCACAGGACAGGCTCATTTTTTTTCTTTTTTCTTTTTTTTGATCTTATGAGCCACTTCCCACCTCTTTTCCAGATACAGTAATGGGGCACTAATGGTATTACTCCTTACACACTGGGAATGCATGAAAGAAGACCTGGGGGTCTCAGAATAACATTTGGCTTCAGTAATACTACACTACACTACACTAGCGCATTCATGGTAGCATCTGTGCTGACTGCTCCTTTGTTCCAAGTGGTCCAGAAAAGTTACTCTGATACAGAATAGTCTCAAGAGATCTGGCCTTGACCACCTCCCTTAAGAAATCTTGGCGCAGAAGATCTTCAAGTGGCCATGTCATGGGACTAGACTCTTACAGGTGAAGGTAGAGGAAACCCTTTGTTACCCCGAAATATCTGCATGTGGCTCATTTCTTTGGAGAAACAGAGGAGAACAAGCAGACATGTTCTAGATTTGGAGCCAGACTATCTGACCAGGTCACTCCATTATTCTGTGTGTTAGTTTCCTCACTTGTAAAATGAGGGAATTAGACTACACCAGAGGTGTCAAACATGTTGCCCTCAGAAGCACTGGGCCCATAATACTCCTGAGTCACTTCCAGAACCAGATTAAAACATAATTGGAAAATATTTAATACAAATTAAAATATAATAAAATGGACAGTGGAGCAACTAGGTGGTGCGGTGGATAGATCTCTAGGCCTGGAGTCAGAAAAACATCTTCCTTAGTTCAAATCTGACTTCAGACACTAGCTGTGTGACCCTGGGCAAGTCACTTAAACCTGTTTGCCTCAGTTTCCTCTTCTATAAAATGAGTTGGAGAAGGAAATGGCAAACCACTGCAGTATCTTTGCCAAGAAAACCCCAAATGGGGTTATGAAGAGTTAGACACGACTGAAACTATTAAACAAGAAAGACAATGTTGATGCATGATTTTCTAAATCAATATGTAGCCCACAGGCTTCCTTATGTGTAGTTTAATGGCTCCCTGTTTCTATTTGAGTTTGACATCGCTGGATAATTTGACTCCTAAGATTCCTTCCAACTCAAAATCCCTGGTCTCTGATCTCTGATCCTTTTCCTCTGGAGACAGGGGGTTATAGTGGAAAGAGAATTGGTTTTAAGAGTCGGAAGACTTGAGTTTTGAAACTTGATTTTGCCACTTACTATCAATCAAGTAACATTTATTAAATACCTGCTATGTGTTAGGCAGTGTGCTAGATAATGGGGATAAAAGGGCATAACCATAGGCATGTTGTTCAACCTCTCTGGGACCCCGTTTCCTCTTGTTCCCTGTAATAATATATACATTTCTCCATTGCTTAAAGTTTAGTCTGTCATTAAACAACACAGTACAGGTTTAGTTACTAATGGTTAAGAGGGAACTATAAAACGGAAAAATGATACTGGTAGACTTGGAGTGAGGAAAGTGCTCTCTAAATATTTACTATTCATATTTGTCTAGAAAAAGAGGTGGGCTGGGCACGGAGTAAGGATGAGGGACAACAGATGTCCAGCTTCTGTGCTATTCTAGTATCCACGAAATATTAAAAGAATGATAATGGCTGTCATTTACATAGTGCCTTATGGACATTATCTCATTTGGTCCTTGTAACCTTCCTGTGAGACAGGTTCTTTAGGGAAAAGAAGGGCTACATGGTAGATATTAAGGAGGGCATCTACCTCTATTTCCACTAAGACAAGTGGTCAGAAGTGCTTTAGTATGTTGGGGGGGTCTTCTGTGGAGAATACGTGGAGAGTCAAGGCCTAGAATCACATAGGTTAACGTATGAATGGATTTCAATGTGCATTAGTGGAGGAAATACCCATGCCAAAGAGATTGCGATGAATGGATTGTTTAAAGTATCCAAAGAAGCATTATCATTTTCCATCCAGGCAACTGTATACAAATTGGAATATATAGATAGTTGTCTCCAAATAAATATTATTATTTACCAATCAAGTAATTGTATGCAAATGAAGCATGTCTAAATAATAATATTTTAATCATTGGTATCATTATTATTTACAATTATTTTTCATTTTTGTTTCCATTCTTGTTATTATTATTTACTAACCAGGAATTGTATACAAATTGGAGCATATAGATAATTAAGCATTCAAATAAGTATTATTTGTCAATAAAGTAAATATATACAAATTGGAGTATGTAGATAATTTCTCAAAATAACTGGGAAAACTCTTGAGATCTCTTTTGTACTTCAGAGGAAAAAATTGCTAAAAAATATGAACCTCTGAAGATTGATAAAACTCTGAAACTAAAATAAGCAGGGTTTTTTTTTCTGATTTCAAATGAACAAAATTCTGAAAAATGAAATCAATGTTTTACTTCTTCAGATATCCTATAGGTGAGGTTAGTGTGGGGAAGAGTAGATGGGTCATCATTCAATCTGATTGATAGAGTGTGTCTCCAAAGATAATCTCAAAACCATGAAATTCATTGCCCCTCCATAATCTGTGGGTCTGATCTATTGCCTGGAAGCATCTGGATGTTTGTCATTTAGGTTTGGCCTTTGTCATTCAGTGCCACAATATATTTATTCTATGGAAAGATGCCAGTGGTCAATTTACATTTGATGGTGCTTGTTTTATAGATGTCAGAATTTGAAGCCATGTGCTAAATAGCAGTGTATTAAAGTAGCAACATTTGTGAGCCTAGCTAAGCAAATGAGGAATTTTAAATTTCTTCATTTTTAATTTCCTCAGTAATAATGAGTAAGTGCTAGATTAGGAGTTAGAATTTGAGGCCAAATCCTGCTTCTGCCTCTTTTTACTCCTGAGACCTTGGGAAAAATCACTTAATCCCTCCAGGTATCAATTTCTTCATCTGCAAAATGAGAAAGTTGGAATAAATGCCCCTAAAGTCTCTTCCAGCTCTAAGTCTATGATGTAATATGAGAAATTGCTCAAAGTGGCTTCTGTTCTGAAAATCCCCCATTTTCCTTATTTTGAGTGTGTGTGTGTGTGTGTGTGTGTGTGTTGGGAAGAATATGAACTTTAGTGGAAGAATTGTATGTAAAAGCTCAAATGGTGAAGTATGTTTTATAGTAGGAAACCAGACAGGAATCAAAAGGTAGAGCCAACTTAATGAATAAAATAAATTTCAAATTTTATTTGAGGAAGAGGAAAATCCAAAACAATGCTCCATCAAGACCATCTCACTGCTGCTATTAGTTACTTCTTATCCTTGCATATTTGACTCTTAATACAACTACTTCTATGTCTCTTATAGGATATCTTCAGTTCTAATTTCACTGGTATTATCACAATTAATGACTGACACTTTACTGCTATGCCTTTGGCTTACAAACTTTTTCAATTTACACCTGACATTTTCTGGCGTTTTGAATGGGGGTGGAAGTTATAGAAAAATCTTCTCCTCCCACTGTAGTCAATGACAATATTCTCTAAATGTGTCTTGGGATTAAGACCCATTGCCTTTTTGGTCTGGGCTGGACTAAGGAAAAGGGCAGCTTAGTGGTACAGTGCATAGAGTGAGTGGGCACGGAATCAGGAAGGCTCTTCTTTGTGAGTTTCAATGGGGTTTCAGACACTTACTTGCTGTGTGACCTTGGGCAGGTCAATGAACCCTGTTTGCTTCAGTTTCTTCATCTGTAAAATGAGATGGAGGAGGAAATGGCAAACCACTTCAGTATCTTTGCCAAGAAAACCCCAAATGGGGTCAAGAAGAGTTGGACACCACTGAAACAACTGAACACCAACGGACCAAGGAAGTGGCTTTTGTAAAGGTGGGACTTGATTGGGCCAATCAATTAGTCCACCCTACTTAAAGCAACCTACAGGATCCTATGCCCCGGCAACATTGTCAGATGAGATCAATCAATCAAAGATTTGAACTAAGTGTGAGCAAGACCTTGTCATCAATCAATCAGTCATGAGCTTTAGACCAAGGAGAAAAGTGTTTGATTAATTTAGCTATCTTTGAAAGTTTTATGAAGTGAAGTGATTTTGCTTGGGAACTGTGTTTGGATTGGCAGAGAAAACTTGGTCACATTCTGTGGGTCTTCTAGAAAATAGTGATTCACACTACTGATTAGAGAAATGCAAATCAAAACAACTCTTAGGTACCACATCTCTCCTGTCAGATTGGCTAAAATGACAAAACAGGAAAATGATAAATGCTGGAGAGGTTGTGGGAAAATTGAAACATTGTTACATTGCTGGTGGAGTTGTGAACTGATCCAGCCATTCTGGAGAGCAATTTGGAACTATGCCCAAAGGGCTATAAAAATGTTCATACCCTTTGACCCAGCAATACCACTTCTAGGGTTGTATCCCAAAGAGATCACATAAGTGGGAAAAGGACCCATATATGTACAAAAATATTTATAGTGGCTCTTTTTTGTGGTAGCTAAGAATTGAAAATCAAAGCGATGCCCATCAACTGGGGAATGGCTGAACAAGCTGTGGTACATGAATGTAATGGAATACTATTGTGCTATAAGAAATGGGGATGATACGGACTTCATAACAACCTGGAAAACCTACATGACATAATGCTGACTGAGCGGAGCAGAGCCAGGAGAACATTATACGCAACCACAGATTTATGGATTCTGCGAGGACTAACTCTGGCAGACTTTGCTCTTCTCAGCAACACAAGGTGCAAAGACAACTCCAAAGGACTCATGATGGAGAATACTGTCTACATTCAGAGAAAGAACTATGAAGTATGAATGCAGATTGAGGCACACTTTATGCTCACCTTTCCCCCCCTTTTTTCTCTCTTTTGTTTTTGTTTTTGGGGTTTTTTTTAGTTCTGTTTCTTCTTTCTCATGACTCATTCCATTGGTCATAATTCTTCTCCATAACTTGACTAGTGTGTAAATTAATTCAATGCGAAGTTATATGAGGGAGATATATGGGATTCCATGCCGTCTTGGGGAGGGAGGTTGGGAGGGAGGGAAGAAAATCTGGAACTCAAACTTATGTAGAACCAAGTGTTGTAAACTAAAAATTAAAAAAAATTAATAAAAAATAAAAAAACAAGTTAAAAAAAAAAGAAAATAGTGATTCAGTTTGGAATCCAGGAATTGGAACATCTGGGACCTTAGTGGTGGGTGACTGGGATCTTCAGGGAGGACAAGCACCTCTGGTATGAGGGTTTGCCAAGTCCTTTTCAGGGCTGCTCATCTGTCTTTATTGTCCACCTGACACTAAACTCTCATGCATGGCTCCAAAAACCTGTAGCATGCACAGTGGCCACACCCTGGTAAACCATCTTGGCAGACAGGCTGAACCAAGTCGAGGGTAACTGATGACCTCCAGACCTGTTGGTGAGTTAGGGGGCTGTCTACTCCAAGCATGTGAAGACTTCTTCTGGTGGAATGGATGGATGAGAGCAATTTGTTCCAATGGCCATGCAGGTGGTTGTAGGAAGCATTGTGGAGAGCTTAGAGCTTAGCCAGGCATCAAAAATGCCAAGTCTGCTGCATCCTGGACCATTGCCAATCATCTTGGGTTTTTTCTTGCCACTATAGACTGAGAGTGAAGATGATGACTTTGTGCAACTCTGCCTCACTTAAATCCAATCCTTGTACAAGTCAAGACATCACCCATGATGTCAAGGATGAACGACAACACACTTAGAGATAGCAGCCTCCAGTCAAGCTCCTAAGAAGGAACTTCACGTGTGGGAGGAGAGCACCTTGGTCTTGACCTCATTCTTCTTCTCTTTGCCTTCTCCCTTGACTGAAAGAGGACCTTGTGAACTCCAGAGCACCAGAGGGGCTGGAATTTTTCAACAGTGTCCTAGAAGTGTCCCTGAGACAGCAACTGCTGACAGTCACATCTGCGTTGGAAGGCAAGGACAGACTAAATTTGATGGAAAAAAAGAGGCAGTTTCAAGGATGTTTAAGGAGCTGAGCAGAAAACCTATACCATACCTAAGGGTATCTTGAGGACTCCAGTAAAAGGAATTTCCAATAGCAGTGATTTACCTCTTTGCTACATTTGCCACTTGTTCTCTTTAAGATTGAGCTCAGTTTCCCCTGGTATCTATATGTACTAGTGAAAGAGTATATTTCAGATGTTTGGGGGATGTTTTGTACCAACCGTTCTGTGCACCATAGTATCCTTAGTATCCTTTTCTAAAAGCTAGCTAGGTCTGGCTGACCAATTGATATCATTTTGTGACAGTCCTCTGGCATAAGAGAGTCCCTGTTAGGAAGATATTGACCCTTGCTTTCTACAACTGGGCTAACAGTGCCACACTTCCCAGGTGTAGATGTGGCTGTCAATAGGTTAAATCCTTGTCCAGATACTCAGTTTATATCTAAGGAGAAGCTCATGGGCCATACAGAAATGTAGGGGGAAATGACTCCTTAATAAGTCTGGATGCTGAGAATAACATGTAAAACATTGGGAATGTTTTCAATGCAAAGCTTTATTGCCAGTGATGAGGAAGAAGGGAAAAGGGAGAGAACTGAGACATACATACTAACATAGATTTCAACTTATATAAGGGCAGAGCTGTGTTGGGGAACACAAAGACACAGGTCCACTCAGTAGGAGGGGGATGGTCCAGCAGGAAGATGTGCTCCTGCTGGAGGGGATGGTGTGCTCTGAAGCGCCCTTCTGAGAGTGGGGCTCTTATATTCTGAATTTGGGTGACCTTCCCCCCCACCAGAAATTGATGATTTGCATATCAGGTGTCAGGTCAAAATATTATTTTGGGGGTTTGTTATTAGGGAGCAAAATAAGCTCCCTGATAAATTATACAAAATATTATTAGGGTTTTTTTGCATATTACAGAGAAAGACAAATTAGTGGGAGACAAAATATTATTTGGAGGACACAGCTATGGTAACTTTTGAAAAAGATTATTGTCAATATTTTTCCATGAGTATTGAAAATTGGGAAAATCAAATAGATTCTATTTTGTTATTGATTCTATTCTGTATCATCAAACGTTTTGATAACTGTCAAGGTCATGTTTCATTTGTCTCAGAGTTAAGTTTGGAAATCCAGCTTTTCCTGTAAATCACTCATTGTCTCCAATTAAAGAATAGAGTTCAGTTCTCCTGCTAATCACTGTTCTATTCTTGCCTCAAGGAAATCTGTTATTCTTGAGAGATGTGAATGGACACTAGGGAGTCTGGTCTGGTCTGTTATCCAAGGTAGTCTGGTTCACTATCACTAAAGTGTCCTTTCAGACAGACTCAAACAATGGACATTTTTTTAATGAGAGGATGGAAGGAAAGGCTAGCCCCTCATTCTCAATTTCTAGTCAATCATATCGTTTCTCACACCCATTATACTACAGACTTTGTATATTATTATTCCCCATCTATATTATATTGTTTTTCCTATCTGTAAAGTTGCCTTCTATTCTGAATGCTTCTTCTTTTGTCCGTAGAAAAAAGCTGTCCCCCTCATTTGGGCTTTTTGTTTTTCTGAGGGGGCAAGACCCTGTCTATTGGCAAATTTGCACTTTGTCAATAAATTGATCATGCTCAGAACTTTGTACCTCAGTTTACCTTGATTTCAATTGTCACAGTATATTCTACAAGCTTATAGTCTCTCTTAAGGGGAGACCAACATGATGCTAATCTTATAATAATGTTATCCATGCTTAGATTCTATAAGCTACAGCCTCCCTTAAGGGGAAACTACAATGGTGTTCTCAAGAATAACAGATATCAAATGATAATCAAGGTGGGGAAGCACACTGGTTGTGGGTCATGTCCTGCATCATTAGAAAATGACCATTCCCAATGACCCCTAGGTCTCTGAGGAGAGTCACAGTAGCTCCCCTCTGGGCATCTGATCTGCCAGTGTGAATAGATGTCTGGGTAGTTCTAGAACATGAATTACACTTTTGATTCACATAATGATAGGCAGTGTGATGTAGTGGATAGAGAGCTGCCCTCAGAGATGTTGAGACATGAATTAAAGTCTTGCCTTTGACACATGTTGGCTGTGTGACTCTGGGCAAGTAATTTAACCTTGCAATACAGGCAGTGTGATGTAGTGGATAGAGAGCTGCTCTCAGAGATGTTGAGACATGAATTCATGTCTTGCCTTTGACACATGTGGGCTGTATGACTCTGAGCAAGTAATTTAACCTTGCAATACCCCCAGACAATTTTCTAACAGTACAAATTGCAGAGAAGTTGCTAATCAGCATTAATAGAGGTGGTTTCTACCAGAAGTTCCCAACACCAGTGAAAACACAGTTCTGGACCAAAAAAGAGGGTTCAGAGTCCCCTTTTTCCAAACTAGGTCCTCTTGGTAGAGTTTCTAGAGAGGATCAGCAAAATAATCCTAGGAAGTGAAGCTGAGGGCCATTGAGAACATGTAACATAATTTGACTGGAAATAGTAGGGAGAACTTCTTGAGTTTGGCCCTTCGCCATGCTTCCTTGTCTCTTTCTTAACTTGTGGCTACCAAGGGAGTAGGATATTTCTTTCTTCCCTTTTGGCTGAGAATATGATTGGGAGCCTTTGGCTGGACTTTGGATTATTACTTCTCTTTTGGTGGCCCAGGAGAACTCTGCACCTCCAATTATCCAGGTCTTGCTTGTTGTCTTGGATTTGCTCTGCCCTGAATTTGATTCAAGTAGCAGAGTCTAGGTTTTGTAGCATCTTCTTCCTCTCCTCCCCTTCCCTTTTCCTCTCTCTTAGAAGCTGAGAAGTCCATATGCTCTCCTATCTAGGCAAGTCCCAGTGGCCTTGGAAAGGTCTCACTTGTAATCTATTCCTATTTGACATTTATGCCTATGGAGACATAGGTGCAGCGAGGTTCAATGATATACTTCAAGTCACATAGGTAATAGCAGCAGACGGGACTAGAATTGAGGTCACCTGTCTCCCCACTGCAGTGATCCACCATTCCCAACTACCCGGTGTCTCCTTCAGTCCCTGAGGAGAGCCATAGGTGCTGCCCTCTGGGGATCTGACCTGCCAGTGTTGTGATAAATGAAAACCTCAAGAAACAGCGTTTCTGGGTGACTGATAATTTATTAATTAGGCTAGTTAATAATCAATAAGTTGATGATTAGTGGTTTCTCTTGGAAAACCAAAGATAAAACCATGGAAGAGGCTGAAAGCCTTAATATATTTTTGGAAAAGGGGATACCCCTGACAAGTGAAAATCAATCCCAATTGGTGGACATTCAATGAGGAGGTGGACTAGAAGTCTTCAGCTCCTCCTGTTGAGAACATGGTTTGATCATGAGATTCAGGCATCTCCAGCAATCTGGACAAGAGAATCCATCTCCATCCAGACCACTCTGGTTGGTTTTCTCCTTTATGAGCCAGGTCACCTAAATTCTAATGGAGGTTACAAGGACAGGGACTCATTTCAGGGCAAAAACTCACCTAGACTGGATTCTGTTTACATTCTAAACATAAGAAAGGTCTTCTAGTTGAGTGGGGTCTGGCCCAAGGTCAAGGAGCATGTTCCCTAAGATTTTGGGAGTAATCTCATCAATGTCCTTCAGAGACTGACTGGTCTTCTACAGGGGCTGGGCCCTAAATGAGGAAATAAAAAGCCTGGATCCTAATTTAGTAATGAGTTATTCATGTAATAGAAACATAATAATTTCTCTCAATGGGAATACAGGTTTGGGATAGCAGTTCTGGAGTATGAATTATACTTCTGCCAAGTGGTGTGATGTAATGGCTAGAGAGCTGCCCTCAGAATCATAAAGACTTAAATTCAAGTCCTTCCTTGACATTATACATCCTGGAAGAGATACCAGAGTCAAGCTCTCGCTAAGACCATGAGCCTGGTATCTGAGTTAAACTATGTTCCCTCCAGTGTCCATCATCATGGCCATAATGTCCAAGGTATTTCCTGAAAGGTAGAAAAACAATACCTAAATTTTCAGAACTCAGAATTTCCACGTAGGATTTTGGAAGACGAATATGCATTAGATAACTGAAAAAACATTATGATCATATAATTTTATCATCAAGACTCAAACTGCTCTAAGGAATGAAAAAATAATAGGACCCCTACCATTGCAGTCTGGCAGGTAAAGTAATATTCATTTATTTTGAAGGGAACATGAGAAGATGACTGGTTTCCTCTTTCTTGTTAGCAACCAGTTGCAAAGGACCAAAGAAGCTCACATGTTAACAGGCAAATGTTCTTTTTGGGACCAGACAAGACCCAAGTATATTCATTTGCTTAGTTATTTAATTACCTGAAGGCCAATGAACCAATAGAGGCAGCAAGGTGATTCAGTGGATGGGGCTCTGGGCCTGGAGACCAGAAGACCTCGGTTCAAATCCAGCCTAAACATGTTTACTAGCTGTGTGACCCTGGGCAAGTCACTTAACCTCTGTTTGCCTGAATCCACTGGAGAAGGAAATGGCAAACCACTCCAGTATCTTTGCCCAAAAAAGTATGGGCAGTATAGTCTATAACTCTATGGGGTCACAAAGAGTAGGACATGACTGAACCATGTAATGAACCAATAGTAACCAGAAAAGCAGTTTCCATCTATAATGGTAGCATGTTCCTAATAGTATGGTTCTAGAGCCAATGTCAGAAACAGAACCCTGCAAATAAGAATTTTTAAAAAAATTCTCTTTCAGAAATTGATTTTAATATTATTAAAAAACAAAAAAAGCAGCCTCAACCCTTTTTTTTTCTCCACAGGATCATAGTTCTAAAACCGAAAAGGTATTTATAAGTATTCCAGTCTAATCCCTCATTTCATAGGAGACTAAACCCCAGAGAAATGACTTGCCCAAGGTCAAACAGTTAAGTGGCAGAGCCAGGATTAAAATCCAAGTCCTTTGACTCCAAATTCTGAATTCTTTCCTCTGTACCACTCAGCCACCCAAACCAGTAAATTGTTCTTCAGATGTTTTTCACTTCAGCAGAATTTTAATTAACCTACTTATTTCATGAATAATAATAATTTAGTATCCTCTCCTTTGATAAGCTTTTTACAAGCATTTCAGTATATTGTTGTTTTACAACTCCTTCTTTAAAAGCAAGCCATTGGAAAGCTTAAAAGCTTTAGAAAGTTTCAGAACGTCTATAGGATTACAGCACGCCAGACCAGAGAGTATTTGAGTGATCATCTGATGCTTGTTGTTGTCGTCACTCAGTTGTGTTTGACTCTTCACGACTCCGTGGATAATACTGTCCATGGAAATTTCTTGGAAAAGATATCGGAGTAGTTTGCCATTTAGCAAGTGTCTGAGGCTGGATTTGAATTCAGGTCTTGCTGACTCCAGGCCCAGTGCTCTATCTACTGATCCACCTACCTGCCTCCACCTAGCTGCCTCCTAATCCTGCTATCCGACTGCATTTTACAGGTGAAGAAATGAAGCGACTTGTCCATTGTCACCTAGTTAACGTGTGGTAGAGGATGGAATGGAAATCAGGTTTCCTAGGGTCACACTCTAGGGCTCTTTCCACTAGGCCAGATTCTAGCATCTTTGATAGGTTCTTGCAGTATTCCCAGTCATAAAATTATTCTCCATATTTTTCAGCTGATGCAAAAGAAGGAAAAAAATTCAGTGCTAAACACAACACAGCATGCTCCGCAGCAGAGCTGAGGTTAGAACTCCAACATTCTTGAACTTCTGCCCTATTAGTAAATCTGGAGTTTTGTTCCCTCTCCAGACCCCACTGACTGGCCGTCTTCAGAACTAGTGTTGACTTTTTAGCCTTTGATGCCTAGAGAGCTTGCCTCCTGCTGGATCTTATCTAATTTGCAAACATGGAAGGCCATTTTTAGAGAGCATTGCTATTGTAGGATAAAGGTGGTATTATAGTCAAGTTTCAAAGCCTTAGATTTGATCTGATCCCAAGTTCCCAGCTTGGGGAGGGAGATGGTGAACAACACATCAATCATAAATTTGACATCTGGTGCTTGATCCCTTGGGCTGTGACCACCAACATAGGTCTTCCTCTTTTTATTTAGCTAAAGTTACAGGGAGCCTAGATCCTGAGACTTTGCCATTTTATATATACTCGTGTAATATCGTTCCAGCTGTCTTTCAAATAAACTACCCTACCTCCCCTCATTAAGAAAACCTCCTAAGACAAGGTTTTGCCTATCTTCCAAATGTAACCCTTACAGATTCTTACCCAACTCTCATTTGCCCTGCTGAATCAAGTCCCCAGAAGGAGACTGGCTAAATTTCCTCCTTAGCTTTCTAGGGATACTCTGGAGGGACTGGGCACATCTTTCCATTGATATATAGCCTTGAGACCCCATTCTGGTGGTTCTCCCTAATATCAATCTCCAATTATAGTTAGCACCTCCCTTATATTGATTGATTTAATGATTGGTGTCCTGGTATCATTTAACCAATTAACCTCAATCAGCTTTTAGAAAGGGATGTTTACTGAGAAGATATAGCAAGACTAGAAATACAAAAATATCGTGCATATCTGGGTGGAGATTAGGCTGCTGGATTGATTCCGCCCTGCTTTGGGTCAAACAGATAGCTTCTTACTGAGACTGGCTGCCAGCAAATTCTGGCATGGACTACCATCCCTGGCCCTAGGTTGACATTCCTCAGGCAGGCTTCTGGCACCTCATTAGGCTTGGTTGCTGGCAAATCTCTTATGGACCTCTGACATTTTGAAACTATAAGGCCAAAAAATTTCCAATAGTCCTTTACCTATAATTCTTAAATTATCTCTCCTGGATCTGTTTTCCAGGTCAGTTGTTTTTCCAATGAGATATTTCATATTTTCTTCTATTTTTTCATTCTTTTGATTTTGTTTGTTTCCTGATGTCTCATAAAGTCACTAGCTTCCATTTGCCCAATTCTAACTTTTAAGGAACTATTTTCTTCAGTGAGCGTTTGTATGTCTTTTTCCATTTGGTCAATCCTACTTTTTAAGGAGTTCTCTTCAGTGCATTTTTGTATATCCTTTTCCATTTGGTCAATTCTCTTTTTCAAGGCATTCTTTTCTTCATTGGATTTTTGTGCCTCTTTTTACCATTTGGACTATTCTGTTTTTTAAGGTGTTATTTTCTTTAGTATTTTTTTCTATCTCCTTGGTCAAGCTGTTGACTCTTCTTTTCATGATTTTCTTGCATCACTCTCATTTCTCTTCTCAACTTTTCCTCTACCGCTCTTACTTGATTTTAAAAATCCTTTTTGAGCTCTTCTATGGCCTGAGACCAATTCACATTTTTCTCTGAGGCTTTGAATGCAAGAATTTTGGCTTGGTTGTCTTCTTCTAAGTGTACATTTTGATCTTCCTTGTCACCATAGTAACTTTCCATGGTCAGAATTTTTTCTGTTGTTTTCTTATCTTCCAGCCTATTTCTTGACTTTAACTCTATGCTAAAGTGGGGTTCTGCTTCCCAAGTTGCACTGTCCCAAGCTTCAGGTTTTCTTTTCAGCAGTTTTCAGAGGTAATTCTGGGGACCTGCAAGTTTTTGGCTCTTCCAAGGTGGTGTGGTCTAGGGAGAGGTGTGTTTACTACTTTTCTATACTGAGCATTGATTTGTGAGAGACCACAAGCATTCTTTTCAGGGTCCTTGCTCCCCTGTGGCAGCAAGCTCTGCTGTGCTAGTGCTCCTCCTCATATTGGAACTAAGAGCCAGGACTGCTATTCAGATCCAGGTATAGGCAATACAACAGAGTCCTGCTCCTAGAGCCAGCAAAGGGACCCCTGTAGATCTTCTGACCCATTGTCCTATCCCCTTACCATCTATGGGCTGAGACATCCTGAAACCACCACCACTGCCACTGATTCAGTCACCTTGAGGTCTGCTCCTGGTTTGCTGGGGCTGGGTCTGTGCTGGCCTGGCCTGTGCTGGACTGTGCTCCTTTCTCACCCTGTGACAACAGACCTTTCCTTCCAACCTTCTAAGTTGTCTTGTGCTGGAAAATTATTTCACTTCATCTTTCTGTGGGTTCTGCTACTCTAGAATTTGTTTCAAGTCATTATTTAAAGGTATTTGGAAGAGTTTGGGGGAGAGCTCAGGTGAGTCCTTGCCTTTACTCTGCCATCTTGGCTCCTCAATAGTCCTTTACCTAAGAGCAGGAATGGATAGATGCAAGCAACAGAAAGAGATAAAATGAGAAGGTCGTGTGCTCACACACCAAAGCTCACAGCAGTTATTCTTCTTCATGTCAATATAGCCATGGAAGAAAAAGATCAAGCTGCCCCCATGGAAGTCTTTTTGCATGTACTCTCAATTCTGGCTCAGCATTCAACAAAGACTTGTAGTAATGGACTAGAAACAGTCATAGAATATCTGTCCATGTTCCAAAGTTTAGAATATAGACTTCCATTACTCATGCCCAAAAACAGGCTTGCCAAGCATCCAGAGGCATGCCAACATTGGGCCCTCTTTGTCTAAACATTCCAGAACCAATACTAAAGCAGAGGTAGGAACATTGATAAATAGTTAGGATCACGTGGTCATAGATTTGAAGCTGGATTGGACCTTAGAAACCATCTCAATCCCATGCTATCCTTTTACAGATGAGGAAAGAATAAGGTCTAAAGAAGTTAGGCAATTTGCCCAAGATCAAACAGATAATAAATGGCAGTGTCAGGATTTGAGCCCAAGTCCTCTGACTCCAGCACCTTTACCCCTATACCGTAATATAAGTGGCATCCACTCCAGAAGGTAGCAGTGTTTTCCCCATTTCTATTCCCTAAGTAATATTGTAGTCATTCTGAATATTGTTTTTCTGGGTCTGTTGACTTTACTTTGTATAAGTCCCGGTAGGTCATCCCACTCTCTTATTACCATATTCATAATTTTTTAAACAAAGTAACATTTAAAAATATTCCTGTACCACAATTTGTTTAAGCATTTCCAAAAGGACAGACTTCTGCTTTGTTTCTAGTTACAAAAAGTACAACTGTAAATATTTTGGCATATAGGGGCCTTTCGTTTAGTCTTTGACTCACTTGGGAATATGTGCCTAGCCATAAAATCTTTGGATCAAAGGACATAAACATTTTAATCCCTTTCTTGACATAATTTCAAATTGGAAAACAAGCATTTAAAAGGTTGATATGGTCCTTTATTCAGAAAATATTGAGTCTCTGCTGTGTTCAAGGTGTTGTTTCAAACTGGCATTCTGAGGGCATATATCAAAACATTAAGAACCCTTAATTTCCAGAGGAAAAACAGATACAGTCTGCCTGAGATCTAGGAGAGAAGTCTTACAGAATTGCTTGAGGCTTATAGGGGTTAAGCGACTTGATCAGTGTCAGATAGCTAGAAAGTGTGAGAGGCAGGATTTGAAGCTTCCTGACATCAGGTTCAGCATGCTATCTATCATGTCCTCCTGTCTCTCCGTGGAAGTACATAGAGGGATTAGCCATAAGCCCTTTGTTCACAGAGCTTATGATCTAGTAGGAGAAAGAAGACAGTTACAAAAATAACTGAACAACAATATGAAATGGTAACTTGCAATATGGGGCACAAAGTACTGTATAAATTAGTTCAGAAGAGGGAGATATTATTTCTGGCAGGGGGAACTATTCATTCAAGAAATAATACTGTCTACTTAAATGTACTGTTAGGTTTGAGAGGAGATTTATTATTGCTGTTCAGCTGTTTCTGACTCTTCATGACTATCTTTGGGGTTTTCTTAGCAAAGATCCTGGATGGTTTGCCATTTCCTCCTCCAGCTCAGTTTACAGATGAGGAAACTGAGGCAAACATGGTTAGGTGACTTGCCCAGGGTGACACATCTAGTAAGTGTTTGAGGTCAAATTTTAACACAGGTCCTCTTGATTTCATGCTGACACTCTATCCAGTGCATCACCTAGCTGCTCTATAAATAAAATACAAACCTTGCCTATAGAGAGAACTTACAATTTCCAAGAAGTCTTTATGAAGAAGCTGGCTTCTGAACTTGACAGATGGGTAAGAATTGGGTAGATGGAGGAGGGGCATTAATTCTAGTTGGAAGAAATATTGTGAATAAAGACCTGGAATCTGGAAAGGGAAGGATGTTTATGGGAAAGTAAATAATTCAAATGTAGTGTGTGGGGGGAAGATGAGTAGGACACAATGTTGGAAATTTAGGGTAAGGTCTAATTATAAAGGGCCTTGAAAGCCAGGATGATAAATTTGGGTTTTATTAAGTAGGCAATAGGGAATTATTTAAAAGTTTTTGAGCCATGGGGTAATGTGATAAAGGACTTTTGCCTGAGGAAAATTAATGTGGCAGCAGTTTGCAGGATGGATGGTAGAAGTGAGAAATTGGAAGCAGGGAGACCACTGGGAAGCCTGTCATTATAGTCCAGGCAAGAGATAATGGAGGATTACATTCAGGTGATGGCAATAGGAATGGGAGGAGGACAGATTGAGAGAGATGCTGGGGGTGGGATAGAAATGAAAAGATTTAGTGAATGGCTGGATATAGAGGCCAGGGCTAGGGAGGAGTCAAAGATGACGTTAGTGCTTTGAAACTGTGGGACTGTAGGAAAATGGTGGTGGCACTAATAGAATAGAGGAATCTGGTGGAAGAGTCTGGATTAGGGAAAAGATGATTAGCTGACCTTTGAAAATATTTGTTTTAAGGTGCTGACAAGACATCTGTCCAGATGGAGCTATCAAAGGGAAAGTGGGAAATTCTGGTCTAAGGCATGATAGAGTGCTTGTAGCTGGAAATATAGATTCAGGAGTTGCCTACATAGGAGTAATGATTCAAGGGAGGGAAATTGAAGAGATTTTGAAGGTAGTAAAGTAGAGAGAGAAAAGAAGAGAGATGAGCATAGAACCCTGCAGAATGCCAATGATTAGAGGACTAGAGGAAGAAGAAAGAAGAATAAATAGAAAGAGAAAAGGAGATCCATGAGAGTGCAGGAGCAAAGAGAGGAAAGATTTTTAAGACACAGTAAGTGGTAAACAGTATTGAGTGTAGCAAAGACGTCAAGGAAGATGAAGACTGTGAAAAATCCCTTACTGGCTCTGGCTACTCCTGTGGTCTGGGATCCAGCCAAATGGCCTTTCTCTCTGCTCCTCACACATGACATTCTATCTCTTGTTTGCCCTGGCTGTCCCTCATGCCTGAAGTATACTTGCTTCTCACCTCAGCCTCATAGACTTTTTTCCTTGTTGTTGTCAAATTAGAGTATAATCTTTTACATGAAGCTTATCTTGTATAACAACAATGCTACTTGCTGCTACTGTGGCTGTGTAAGACCAATAACCAGCACACAGAAGGGCTGCTAGCACAGGTTCTTTGATCTGCTTTTCTAAGGAAAGCAACTTTAAGAGGTTTACAATCTCATTGTAACTAAACATACACATTCGTTCACTTAGTTCAGGGGAAAACTCAGCTCCCTGAACTTCAGAGAAAACACAAACAGAAATTACAAGCAGAAATTATATGAACAGAGAAAAATAATACAAAGCAGCAGACAGCGCTTCTAGCTGTCTGTCCAAGACATTACATACATAGTTACCAGAGAGAGAGGCACCAACATCTGTGTTTTTCAAAGCCAGGGGGCTCCTTAACAGTAACATAGAGTCTTGTCTGGTCAAATCACATGACATTCTTTCAGTGAGTGAGCTCCCAAAGCAAAACCTCTCTTCCCAGAGTTCTAGCTTAAGGGCTGACCTCAGAGCATACATACCCTTTCTTAGGGCCTGAGGGCTTTACACCTCTCCAGGTCTTCACACCTCTTGTGACCTAATTAGCAAAAGGGTGTGGGCCTTCCTGCAAACAAAGTCGAGACTCAATTAAAGGCATTTGATTGCCTTAGTGCTGAGAAGCACTCCACAAGAAAAAACAGTAAAAAGTCCCACTTTGCTTGCTTTTACATCCTGACACTTCTTCCCCTAACTGCTACTGTCTCCCCTCCCTAACTACTTTGTATTTGTCTACTTTGTGTAATTATTCACTTTGATTTTATGCTATATATTTATATATATGTGTTGTTTTCTTCATCAGAATATAAGCTCCTTTCTAATAAGGATTACTCTATTTATTGTATTTGTACCTTCAAGGCCTAGCAAAGTGCCTGGCACAGAGTGGGTACTCAATAAATACTTTTTATGGATTCATTGATAGATATGCTCTGGGCAAACTGAACTCTTAGTCATTAATTCCCTGAATTTGTCCTGAGGTTTGCTATACCGTTACTAACCAATCACTTGCCCCATAGCTAGGAGGTGGGAACAGTGGATAGAGAACAGGGCCTCAAATCAAGAAGTTCAAATCTGACCTCAGACACTTACTAGCCTGTGTGACCCTGGCCAAGTAACTTTCAACACCGTCTTCCTCAGTTTCCTCAACTATAAAACAGGGATAATAATAGCACCTACCTCATAGGATTATTGTAAGAATCAAATGAAATATTTGTAAAGTGCTTAGCACAGTGCCTGGAACACAGTAGGCATTTAATAAATTTTTGCTCCCTTTGCTTCCCCTTGGAAACTCTCCTTCCTCCAGACCCAGCTCAAATACCACTTTTTAAAAAATTAAGCTTTCCCTCATTCTCTATCAGAAATGATCCTCTCTTTTCTGAATTGTCAAGTGTGTATGCACTTCCCTACTATACTAAATTTTAAATGTCTTGAGAGCAAGGGCTGTGTGTTCTTATTACTTTGAAACCTTTTCACTATCTATTGTGATAGTTTTGTCCATTTAATTCAATAAACTAAATAAATAATAGAATACCTGTTTTTTCATTTTTGGTAAAAACTCGTTATGAAACAAAGACCGAAACATGAGTAGAATTCAATTCTAAAGTAGCTACAATGAAGGAAAGACCAAAAAACCTGGAATAAGGAGGGCTCAACTCATTTTTGCTTTGCCATTGTCTAGCTGTTTGGCCATGCATAAGCCACTTAATTTCTCTGGGCCTTAGTTTTTTTTTTTTAAATAAAATAAAGGGGTTAGACTAGATTAGAAGTAGCAATGAATAGGAGATATTTGGACCAGCTGCTGTGGGGAATGCAAATGGACAGCTATTAAAGATGAATAAAAAGATTGTTGAGCAGTAGTGAGGGCCCAGCTGAGATTCACTAGCACAAACCTTAAATTCCTTTCCACTTGAAAATTCTAAAACCTATGATTTTTTTCTTTTGAGTTTTGACTTTATTGTTGGTTTTGAATACATGGAATTACAGAATATAAGAGATAGAGGGTAACTCAGAGGGCTTCTAGTCCAACTAGTCTAATTTGGTAAACAGATATAGTTGATGGGTCAATTCCCCTTATTGTTCACATCATAGGCTGAATTTTCAGAATTTGGCACCACTTACCCTTTAACATGTCGTCATTATTCTCTCTGCCACCACACTCCAGCATAATACTTCAAGGATCTCTGACTCCACTCTTTCCTTACCCTGAACATCTAACACAACGCTTTATTGTACAATGCTTCATATATGCTGCAGATTTTGTAAATAATAGTTCAGATGTCTTACTTAAAATCAGGAATGGTTTATTTTCAGAATGATTCAGTGGAATCCTCCTGGTTAGCCCAATTTCATCTTCTATACTATGCTACTCATCAGGAATTCGGCCCGGTTGAGCTATCTCCGTACCGCCTCTGTACTGAGCTGATCACTGAACCTCTTCCACATTCCTTCTTCCACTCCCCTTCCAAGGATATAGAATTTCATGTATGTTTCATAGTGTAAAATTTTTTGTTTAGAAGCAAATGTGAGTGTAATGAAGCACATAATCCTGGAAGAGCAGCAGATGCCCAGTGGAAAACAGGTTGATCCTTCTCTTTGCCAAGACAGATACTTCTACTTGTGTCCTTGATCCTATCCCCTTTGATATCCTCTGGCAGCTTGTCCCAATGATCATTCCTTCTCTCTTTCAAATATCCAGTCTTTCTCCTTCTACTGGCTCCTTCTCTGTTTCCTAAAAATATAGCCAAATTTTTCCCCCCACCCCCCCACTAAAAATCCTTCACTTAACCCTACTTTTTACTTAATCTGTTGTCCTGTATCTCTCCTCCCTTTCATGACCAAATGCCAAAGAAAAATGGCCTATGGTTACTGTCTCTATTTTCTCTCCTTCAAGGTCAATGTTAATGAATGAATCAATAAATGCTGTGGCCTTCATTTGTAATCCTGAAATCAATATTTCTGAATTATTAGGTTTCTCCTTTGAAATCCTGACTTCCACAAAATTGAAGTTTCTTAATCTCCCTCCTAGAAACAAATTTGTTTCCTTAGCTTTTGATGTGTTGACAGTTTGCTAATGATATCTTCTAACTCTAGAGGGGATTGCTGTTCGCTTCTGTCTTAGACAACATGATGTCTGGGGTCCCTTCCAACTCTGAGGTTCTGTGATTCTTTTTTTTTTCAGACAGCTTGAAAGCTTTCTTTGTAGCCAAGCATACAGAGGAAATAGTCTACAACTTCCTTCACCTTTGCTTCAGTGTCAGAATCAAACAATAAATTTTGTTAACAATGCATGTTTATAAACCCACACCCTCTCCAGCCCCACCTCCGCACCATTGAGTATATAAATATCATTCCCTGGAGTACAAAATTCCTCCTCTGCTCTTTATTGATGTATTTTAATAGTATGCCAAATTCTTCACTTTAAAAAATCATTCTACTTTCCTGCATGTAAGGAGGAGAAGTTTCAACACCGCGATAGCTAGAAATGCAGAGATGATCTGCCAAGCAGCCTGTTTATCCGTTTATATTTTCCTTCCACTGATAGCATTAATCTGTTGTCTTATTAAGAATGCATCATCATGAATCATCCACCAAGTTGGGAAATCCAAATTTAGTTGGAGGTGAATGAACTCATCAGCCTGATAACACTGGGGTTGTGGGAAGAGGGCTGCAACTGAACTTTAATGAATTAACAATATGAAAATCTGAAAGAGCAGAGCCCTTGTTGACTGTACACAAAGCATAATTTTATAATAGTCTTTGATGGCCCCCTGCTTCCTTTGTGGATTTTGCCGGAAATAGCTTTTGTCTGAATAATTGTTCCCAGAGGTAGAAAGTCTTCTAACTAAATCTACTGGTAATATTTGTGCTTGTGTATGAATTTCTGACATTTGTGGTATGGTTAGCCAGGCAGATATCCACTTGTGTCAAGAATTAAGGAAATGAATTAGCCTTAATTAATTTTATCTAAATGTATGAAATACTTAGCACACAATACATTATACTTAGGCAGTCAGGCAGCATAACAGATAGTGCTGGACTTGGAGTTAGGAATTCCTGAGTTTTGAATCCTGCTTCGTCTGCTAGCTGGGTGACTATGGCAAGTCAGTTTCCTCGGCTGTAAAATATAGAGATAATAATATCACCTATGGCCTAGAGTTGTTGTAAAGCTCAAACAAGATTCTACGTGTGTGTGTGTGTGTGTGTATGTATGAAATACTTTGCAAAACTTAAGACTCTATACAAATTATTAGTTGTTTATTATTAGTATTAGTATTAGTAGTAGTAGTAGTTGTGGTAGTAGTAGAAGTAGTAGCACTAGCAGCAGCAGCAGTAGTAGATGTAGAATGACCACTTGTTGGATAAGTTGCTGTGAAGATTCTTTTCTAGATACAGCTTGTACTCGATAGTTTGCTGAAGTCTCTTTCAAGTCTGAAATTCAATGATTGCACTATTAAGAAAAAAACTCCCCCAAAACTTATGACACCTTTTTCTCCTCCCCCTGACCTCTTTCCCACCTTCAACCAAAAGCAGCAGTAAAAAGAAATAAACACTATACAAGGCTCAAGAAAAGTATTGTGGTGATCATTTCCTAGTAAAGAAGTGAAGGAAACTAGAGTAATTATCTGGGTAATTTAAGCAGAAACTTTAAACTCACCCTCTCAAATGAGTGATTTATAATGTTAAAGCCAAAAGTGAGGGGGTTTTTGGGGGGGGGGTAGGGGCTTGATAATCTTGGTAATTGGTTCAGTTCTGTGCTTTATTTTGACTGTGGAGACTTGGCCTGGAAGTGAATTGTTCTTTTGTGTGAAGTGATGAACTCCCTAAGGTACCATTTAATGTCCTGAAAGAGCTAATTTTCTAAATGATTCCCTTGTGTCCTGGAAGTCTCAGTTCATTTCACGTGAACGAGCACTTTGTCCTCAGAGACTAGTCTATTTTTTGCGTTTCCTGATAGGCTGAGACCCAGAAAGGCTGAGATAAGAGTCTGAATAAATGTCATTGCAGGCGGGTGCAGCAGCAACTGAAGGGAGAAGGACCCTGAGTTTACTAAGATTGGAAGACAATGTTGTTACATATAGAATAGAGTTCAGTCTTGGCTGCACTGAGCTGGGGTCTTCGGGCACTCAGTAGAAGCCTAGACGTGAAGAATATTTTATTCTGAAGATGAGTACGTGCTCTGCCCCAAATAACCTATTGCAAGTTCACCTAAATCTAGTATGGTACAATGAACCATCACCAGATATATGAGACAGTGTGATATAGTAACAGATAACTGGCCTTGAAGGCAGGAAGACCTGGGTTCAAATTCCATTTCTTCTACTTATTAGTTGTGTTACCTTGGGTAGGTCACTTAACCTTAGTACTCCTCAGGCAATTACTAGGACTTCTCTACTAGAACTCTAGGTTTAGAGCTGGAAGTGATCTCATATAGTCCAACCTCCTCATTTTAGAGATCAGAGGTTCCCAAACTTATTTGGCCTACCAGCCCCTTTTCAAAAAAAAAAAAAAGAAATTACTCAGCACCCCTCTGGAAATCTACTTTCTTTAACTTTTTAATGTTTTTTTTTGAAATTTGAATCATTGAAAAATATAAAATATTGAAAAATGCATCTTAAATTTGAAAATTTAATGTAAATTTGTGAGTTTTTTTCCTGCATTGAAATTTTGTTGACACAATATTGCATCGTGTAACTATATAGTATTGTATTGTAAACAAGTCATTACACACCAATGCTTGCTGGACTTCCCAACCATGAGTGACATGATCACCTGCCAACACTTGCTTGTTAAGATCTGTCAGTGGACTTGACCACTAATGAGTTGTAACTAGTATTTTGTGTGTTTATTTGGCAAATAATGTAATCACTATGACTTTAACTCTGTTATACAACAGATGAAACGTGTATGAACTGTTTTTCAAAATTTTTTTTCTTCTTTCCTTATGCTTTCACCACCCCCTTATTTTTATTCAACACCCCTCAATTGCACCTGAGGCTACTACCACCCACCTTGGAGGGTTCCTGCACCCCTCAGGGGGTGGTATCACTCACTTTGGGAACCTATGTTATAGATGAAGCCTAGAGAAATTAAGTGACTTGTTCATGGTCACAGAGGCAGTAAGTAAGTAAGTAAGAGCCAGGACCCCTGATTCCAAATTTAAGCCCCTTCCTATTGTATCCTGCTGCCTCTCAACTTATATGGTCAACCCTAGGAAGTGGGGCTGGAGGTGGGAATTGACAAAATGACAGATCCTTTGCCTAGCATTCTCTATCTCTGATGCTCAAGATAATGTCAACAGCCTATGACAGCTTCAATCTGTTTTGATATGTGGTCTCTGATCTACTTGAAATCACATGCCAACAAGAAGTTCCCCTTAAAATAATAAACTACCAGGAAGTACTCAAGGGATTCTTTAGGTGAGATGTTTGTCAGGACAACATTTTAGTTAGTCTACCCTATCACATTCTTCCTGGTTGTCCCCACTACCTATATTTCCTAAGGCTTCTGATGCCTGGGACTGCCTCTGCTCCACCTGGACATGTGTGATTATGCAAAGGGCAGCTCTAATTAACTACTTAATGATATGCTTAGCTGATGAATGCTCCTTGCACAGATATGATCCCAGATGTGAAGATACCAAAAAAAGCAAATGAAGACTACACATCTGGACTGGATATATTCTTAGAACGAGAGCTTAGATTGAGGTAAAATGAGCTCTGGAATCTGTGAGATCATATTAGACTGAAGTTATCAAATCACAAGAGACCTTGGAGGCTATCTGTCCCAAACTCTTTTTTACAGAGAATGAAACTGGTTTATTAAACCAAGTGATTTAAATACCAAGTGAAAATAATAACTAACATTTACAAAGCACCTACTATGCTCCTGGAACTGTGCTAAGTTGTGCCAAAGTCACGCAGGTAGTATCAGTTGTAGGATTTGAACCCAGGGCCTTTGACTCCAGAGCCAGCACATCTTTCCATTTGATGACTATGCTGCCTCCTCAGTGACCCTTAGACTCCTGAGTCTAAAGTCTTTGTAGTGTCATATATACATAGCTTCTTTTGAATTAGGAAGGTCTGTACAATCATGCTAAGATTTCCCTAGCTGACCTTTCTTTATTAAAAGAGAAAAGAAAAAAAAATATTTTATTAAATCATGTTAAAAATCTTAATTATTATTTAAAAACCAAAACTCCATTCGGACTTCAGCCTTGCCTGATGTGGCCATGGAGGTAATTAAGGTTTGAATTTAGTACTCTTCTACGAAGGGGTGTTAAGAAAGATTCTCCTCTTAGTTTCCCCCAAATGCTTGGAGATACATTGAAATGTATAAAATACAGAATCTGCTCTATAACATTTACTGAAGAAAAGCCCAATGGGTGAGAATGTAGTCCTGGTGAACTGCTGCAAGCCCTAATGAATCTCTAGTCTCTTCTGAGAACGTCAAGCAGAAATCCCCAATGCTAGCCTGTACTTAGTGCTTCTAACAATAATTACCTCACCAGAGTGAAATCACCCGAAGACCATAAAAGGATTTGACAGTTTCCCCACGATCCTTCGCAGAGGCAGTAGCAAGGTTGTGCAGAGAGGGCTGTGGCCACTGATAACTCCCTCACTCAGCTGCTCAGGAGCTCAGAAAAGCCTGCTCCAAACTTTTCAGCTGTTGACAAGCTTGACTTGCTGAGAACACTGGTTAAATATAGCCCGAGCGAGCCCAGCTCCACAAAGTCATTGCTCGAACAGTGTGGGAAGAAGAGAACAAGAAGAGGGGGAAACATAATCTCAGAACCAAACTGCCGGAGCAAAACAACACCTAGCAACAGTTGAAAAAACTTTTAAACAAAAGTCTGGGTGGGAGACTTGAGGGAGTACGACCTCCTGTCTCTGCTGATCGGGGTTCCAGGGAGACAGAAGTTCATCTCTTCTTCTTTCTTCTTGGTTCTCTGCATGACTTTATCTGCTGCTTAGACAGACCTAGGGGAGTGGGAAAAACCTATTCCTGTGAATTGCACAGGGCAGGAGAGTTTTCTTGGACTTCCAGCTAATTTGTGCTGTGGGACCATACACCGGACTTCTAGAAGGAGGAGCTGTCACTCACCAAGGAGCCTAGGGTGCTGCTGTCAGGTAAGATAGGGAGGGCTAATTACTTGTCTATGTGTGTTCCTTCAAGGGAGGAGATTTCTCATAGATTTCAATTTATCTGATTCTGCCTTTTAGTACTCGCTGTTCTATTATATGTGACGATAAGTTTATGAATGATATCCTTTTGTGAGTTATGGCAAAACATTCAGATATGTCATGGTCTCTCTGTTGAAAGAATCCCTTACTAGTCACAAAGCTTTGGGGCTGTATAATTATCAATTGAAATAAAAATATTGATTCTAATTTATTACTAGACAAAGACCAGACTATTAAGAAAAAATCGGACCATTTAACCCCCTTGCACAATATTTGGAGTGAATTACAAATGAAATCCTTTCCCCACCCCAAACCCAGCAATCAGAGACTTTACAGTTACTAAAACTAGCTGGCAGTCCATGTGGTAAATGAGAGGAAATTCCCACATGGGGTCTGTATTGCTGTACTCATGCCTTGCTGCTTTCTGCTTCTCCTTTGGCCTGCTTCTCTGATTACATCGGTACACCTTGTGCTATTGGTTCTGACCTCATGACAGTCTCACCCTGTATGCTTCTTTCTAACTGGGCTCTGACCACAGTCAGTATTGAATCACTCCCTAATTCTTTGGTGGTAGAGGGGAGCCATTCAAAAAAGTGTCTGAAAGGTTGTTTCAAACTGGTTGTTCATAAGTTGGGTGATTGTTTACATATGGCTGTAACAGACCCCATTCCTTTCAACTCAAACGGAGTTGAATTGAAGTCATGATCCTTTAATAAACATTTTTTTTTTGCCTACCTTAATCTGAGAGAAACCTGAATTTTTCCTGTGAGAAGGATGCTCTTTCTTGCTCCATGAATTTCCATGTATTTTTTTAAATCAAAAATTGCTTTTTGTATTCCCTATTGAATCTTACAAAATCTTGGGCTATATTGCGCTATTGTAAGCTATTGGGAGGCCTACCTCATTGTATTCATATAGAATAGGAATTCCACAAAGCAAGATACAAGCTCATTATCTGAATAGCTGTTCTCTGCCGAGTATAATATTAAAATACCTAAGTGTATATGAAGAATCAGACTTAAAGGTGGAAGGGCCAGTGAAGGTTCTTGAAGTGTTCTTGGAGTTTTCATTTCATAGTTGAGGAAGCAGAGGACCAGAGATATTAGCTGACTTACACCAGGTCCTCAAATCTTTGATTTAGAGCAAGAAGAAACCTTCAAGATCTTTTTAGCCACTCCTCCAGTCTCATTTTGCAGATGAGGAAACTTGCTTCATGTCACCCAGGTAGCAAGTGGCAGAGCTGGGATTTGAACCCAGGTATTCTAATTCTAAATATGGTGTTCTTACAATGATATCACGATGGTGTCTGTTTAGTCAAAAAAAAAGGGATTGATCTGGCATTGACTCTGAAGAATAGGCATGTGCATGTTTGGAAGTAAGAATGAACTAAGCCTCTGAATGAATTTTTCCATCTTTGTGAGGCTAAATTATTTTTTATTATGATTTTAGGAAAATCAGGGCATTTATTTTACTTAATTCATTCTAGTTATTTCTTAAATAATCTAAAGCTGCTTAAGATTTAGGATTCCTTTAACTGTTTGTAAGGTGAATAAATCTCATTAGATACAAATAGCATATGTATCTTTATCTATAGCTATATAGATATCTGTAGCCACACCAGTAGTGAATTTAGCACCAATGGGTGATACTTACAGTGGGAGAAACAGTATGCTTTGGTCATGAAAGAATTTTGAAAAGGCAAAACTAAATGCTTTACATTTCTACTTGTTTATATCTTAGGAAGGGTCACATTGTTGGCTTAAGTATGTGCACTTGGGCCAAATCTTGCCACCCGTTCCAGGCACACAATTTCTTTTTGAAGTCCATGGAGCAGTGCATGTGTAACTAAACACAGAGTTTGACCCAAATTGAAGGCTAGGTTTCCTGAAAGCCAGGACAGCACAAGTGAAGGTCTGAGTAGCAACACTGCTGTTTTATCCTTAGGCATCAGACGATCTCAAGTGAAACCACATGATTTTCTACAATAAATGAATGCCAGGATCACATAGTATACCATTCTCCTTGCATTTTTTTCCATAGATCATTAGTAGCCCAGAAGTTGCCTTCTCCATGCCCTCCAAAATCTGCAAATGTGTGATTTCTTGGCATGAGTCAATGCGTTGTCAATGTTGATTAGAATCTTCACAAGACTAATAGTAGTAGATAGTCTGAGAATCATCCATGGTAGTTTGTATTTTCTGACACAGCTAGGTCATAGTTAACTTATTCTGTGCTCCCTTAACAATCTGTGGGCTCTGGGAAACCAAGTCAAGGGCTTACATTTTTGCAGAACTTGCTATCTGTGCTCACAACTGGTCTGATTCTGGTTTTGCTTTTGTAGTACTATCAAACAGTGCCATCGTTCCCATAGCCAACGATATTTGATAGAGCAGAGTCATCTTTGACTTCCTCTTTGCCCCTTAACATTGCTCTGAATATTGAAGCAGTTCCTAAGTTCTCTTAGTCTGAGATGTCTTTCTCAGGCTTCATGGTATTTCCACTGGTAGTCCAGGTACTTTTTACCTTTTGCCCTGTTTATTTTAAGTCTTTTATCCATTCTTCTTTCTTCAAGAATCTTCTTCATTCTAATATTTCTTTCATGTAACTGCCAGATTAATGTTCCTAAAGCACTGCTCTGATTGTACACACACATAAAATCTTCAGTGATTACCCACTGGCTTTGTCATGGACTAGCAGTGTGACCTTGGAAATTTCTATTAAATTCATTTTAATTCAACAAGCATTTATTTAAAGCTGCTCTGTGTGCTCTGGACATAAAAAAAGAAAAAAATATTTGTTCTAAAGGAGCTTATATTCTAGTGGATAATAGCTTATATTCATGTAGAACTTAGGTTTTCAATTTACTTTTACATAATTATCTCACTTGATCCTCAACAGTCTTGTAATATAAGAACTACTGTTACCCCCATTTTACAGATGAGAAAACTATCCTTCAGAGAGGCTGTGAGACTTGCCATATAACTAGTACATGGCTTATGCAGTTGATTTTTTGAACTCAAGTGCAAAACTTCATCTTTATCTCTGTTAAATTTCATGATGCCCTCTGTTCTAGCCTGTCAAGATGCTGATTCTGCCAACCAGACCGTTAGATTTGTTTCCTAACTTTGTGAATTTGATGGGTATTGATAAAATATATTGAAGAGAGCCTAGCCCAGAGCAGAATTTTCAAACATTCCAAAAGAACTCTCCTTTCAGATTAATATCCATACATTAATGACTTCTTAGAGTTCATCAATCAATAAGTTTTCATTTATTAAGCACCTACTGTATTCCTGGTTGTAGATAAAGACAAAATGGATCATACTGTGCCCTCGTGCAGTTTCCACTTAATAGTACTACCACAAGGCCTATATGTTTCCTTCTTGTCTACTAGGATAGCAACAGAGACTCTGTCAAGTGCCTTGCTGAAATCCTGGTATATGATGCCTACAAATATTTCTCTAATTTACCACTCTAGTAACTATGTCAAAGAAAGGAAATTATTATAGTTTGGCATGACTTGTTCTCAATGAACTCCTGCTGCTTTTTAGTCATCACTTCTTCCTCTTCCATATGTTCACAAGTTACACATTTGATAATCACTTCTAAAAATTTACCAATAATTGACATCAACTCATCAATCAGTCATTCAAAGTATCCACTTTCTTGCCTTTTTTTTGGAAAATAAGGCAAAGTTACCCCTCTCCAGTCTGGAAACATCTTTGCTGTTCTTTGTGATTCCTCAAAGAGTACCGAAAATATGGTTCAACAATCATACCTACAAGTTTCCTCTCCCCTAGAACTTGGGATGTAATTTGTCTGTTCCAAGTGACTTGAACTCATTTAGAGCAGGAAGGAAGGAAATAAACATTTATTAAGAACCTACTATGTGCCACATTCTGTGCTAAGTGCTTTATAAATATTATCTCATTTGTTTCTAGCAACAACCCTAGGAGGGAGGTGCTATTATTGCTAACATTTTACAATTGAGGAAACTGAGGAAAGCAGCGATTAAGTAGTTGCCCAGGATCACACAGCTAGTAAATATCTGAGGCTGAATTTGAACTCAGATCTTTCTGATGCCAGGCCTAGTTGTCCTATTCTCTACCGCACCACCTCGCTACTTGTTTTCTCTCATATTTGCTCCACTTTTCCATATACCTTAACATGACGTTTAAGTCCCTGTAGGTTCTGATCCTAATCTACCTTGCTTCATCTTATCTCCTGCTACTTCCTAGCAGAAGCCTGAAGTTTTAAGAAACCTGTACTATTCATCGCTGCTTTGAATGGTGCATCTTTCTACCTCAGCACTTTTGTTTATGATAATTCATTTGAAGTTGCTTCCTTATCAAACTTTGTCTATCGGAATCATACCTTTCTTTTAAGACCCAAATCAATTATCACTCATTGCTTAATGCCTTCTCAGACCATCCCTCACTGCCACCCTTCAAGAGTGACTTATCCTTCCTTAAATATCTGTAGCACTCTGTAATCATTTGGCGTTTATCCCAAATTGCTTTGAAGGTTTTCTCTCTCTTATTAGATTAAAAGCCAAGTAAGGGTAGGGACTATACTTGTGATAACTTCATTCCCAGCATAGTACTTAATACAGGTACTTATACATAGTATAGTTGAAAGAACCCTGATCTTTTAGTCAACCAACCTAGCTTCAAGTCCCTGCTGTACCACTTCTAGCTATGTAAACACAAACAAGTCACCTAACCTCTCCAAGCCTCAGTTTTCTTATCCATAAAATGCGAGATAATAAAATTTGTACGAATTTCCCACAGGACTGTGGTTAGCAAAGTATTTTTACAAATCTTAAAGTGCTTTGTTGAATTAACATTCACCAACTCCATTTCCTCTCACCTTTGATGGATATGTTTTGGGTCCTTGACAATGAGCAAGTCAGAAAGAAAAGAGACGTGTAAAATTAAGAAATGGTAACTGTAGGAATAGTTCCTAACCTAAAATACTGCCCTTAGGCAAGTCTGAATCATCTTTTCATGCCTACACAAATCACAAATGATTGTAAAAACGAAAACATACTTGTGACCCTGAATGTCAAGATGGTAAAGTTCCCTTCAAAAAAGTTATTTATTTTGTGAGAACAGTTGATGAAATATAGAAGAGGGAGAAGAATCTGCACAGTAGATGTAAGTGTGTAACATGTTTATGAGTATATCTGTGTATAGAAAGTGTCCTGGCTCTTAGCCTTTCACATCTCCTAAGACTAGATTCTGTTCTGAGTTGCCCCTAGGGGACAAATCATGTCATTTTTGCCCTTTGCTTTTTTAGATAAAGCATGAAAATCTGACAGTTTCTTTCTTATATAATAAAAGCAATTGTGTCTGTCTGTGTTCACTGATGGGAAATCCTTCTCTTTCTATTTTAAGATGGGCAAGTAGGCTAAAATTACTCAACTGAACAGGTGTCCATTAAGAACCACTGTGGGATTTTTCAATTGAATCTGTGAGACATCTAAAATGTATTCTTTAAGTGGCTGATTTCTGTTGTAAAAAAAACCTTTTATCTATTTTTCAGAAGTGAAGTTGGGCTATAAGCTGCAAAAGTTTTGACTACCTTTGGTTCTTGGACTTGAATGTATTTTTTATTTTCTCCGGATAAGGATTTGGCTTTCAAGGAGATTTCATATGCAACAGGATTCACAGATTCCCTTATAGCATCTTTACTAGCTTGAAGGGGTTGGTAAATGGAGCTTCAAGGGACATGACTGATAGATGCTTCCTTTCCAAGGGGATGTCCTTTCTCACTGGCAGGGTATACTTCCTTCTTGTGAAAACTGCTGTCTTTGCATCTCATTTTGTGGTTTTCTTCTAGTGTGGACCATATTCCTGCCATCCACAGGGTTCTGTCAACCATTATGTCCTTGGTCAGTGCTGGAATTTTTTCTGGGGGACAAACCATTTCTCCTTCCATTGCGATTATACTTTGTATCTGGCCCTTCAATAACCCCTAACTACATTCCATTCAAATGGACTTTCCCAAAGTACATTAATTTCTATTGATGGCTATATCAGCACATCTTCACATTTGGAGAATGTCAATGCAGCTAGATCAGTGGGTTGAGAAAAAGTTGAGAGCCTAGTTGAAGAGCATAAGAGAAAGAAGGGGGAAAAATCAGAAGCCATTTGTTAAGGAAATAACTTGTAAAAGCCTAAAAGTCTTACTTGTTCCTACCCAATCTCAGATGTCCTCTTAGTGTTTTATTAAATTCATGACATAAAAGCAAAGCCTGAACAGTTACCCTTCTGTTTTTTAACTGGACTCAAACTACATCAACAAAGATAAATCCTGGAGGGAATATATCAGTATATCTTAATGATCTTGTTTGGTTAGGCGTTATCCCTATGGAAAATGATCTACTGCATTTTGCCTACACGTGAGCTCACACATCTGAAAGACAGAAGAATGCACATATGGGACTTCTAATCTTTTTTGGAACATACTCTGCTGCTGGATGCTATAGATACAGCTTGAGCAATGGCCAACTATTCTGTATGGAATTTGTACTTCCCCATGCCTCCCATATCCCTCAATAAGTTCAATTTCCTATATATGCAGTAACAATGCCAAGAAATCACCAGCAGCATGAATTGCTTTATGTTTTCTGTTTTTAACACTTGTGACAATGTAATTTATTGATCTTAAATTCTTGGGTATCTCTGAAACAGAAGACATCACTGTGTCTAATGTGTAGTACCTGAACATTTTTCCTCTAGGGAAGCATAAATTATCAGATTATGACACCTCTCCCCCAGGACCCACCCTATGCCCAGAAGAATCTTGGGGTGTTTTGGTTTGCTTTGCTAACTTGGTAACAGATGAAAAAGAAAAATACAAAAGAGATCAACCCACACATATGATATAATATTACTTAATAGAAGTGGTTTGCTTCTGTTCGTTGCCATCAATCCTTCATTCTTCTTGAAGATGACAGACCAATTATTTAAATCAGGGGTTCTTAGCCTTTTTTGTGTCATGGACCCCTTTGGCAGTCTGGCAAAGCCTGCAGAACCTTTCTCAGAATAATGTTCCTAAATGCATAAAATAAGATTTATAGGATTACCAAGGAAAAGAATAATAGTGAAATATATAATTATCAAAATATTTTTTGAAAAACCAAGTTCAGAGAACTATATCCCAAAGTAAGTGCTGGATTACAAAGAGGAATTTTCTACTTGTATATCTATCTAAATAATAACCACGACAACTCAAGTTTGTAAAGGACTTTCCTTACAACAATTCTGTGAGATAGATAGGGAAAGTATAATTTTTTCCATTATACAGATGAGGAATGAAAGGCTTTAGCTTATGTGACAGGCTCTTGGTCACTTAGTAAGTGTCTAAGGTGAGATTTGAAATCATGTGTCCTGACACCAAATATGACTTTCATTCCATTCATGCCAGGATACCTTTCTCTCTTGCTTCCTAACTTCCCAATATACCTAATTACCCATCCAGATAACGTGACCTCTCTGGACCCAGCTTCACCTATAAAATGGAAGGTTGGACGAAGTTATCTCTAAGGTCTCTTTCAGTTCTAAATTCTATCTCTCTTTACTTTATAAGCATATTTCATATCTATATGTATTCATTATACTAGTTATTTCTTGATGTCACTAACCACATTTATAGCTATGAAAGTTATTAAAGATTTTTAGCATCCAAAGGATGCCATCTCTGTGGTATATAACCAGGTTGATAATTCAATAAGTTAATATGGTAGATAACTGATAATTTTGCTCAGCTTGCTCTAATTGGCAAGACTGGTTTTTTTGAAGGGTAAGGAAATTATTATCTTCAATTTTCTTTTCTGGTGGAAGCCTGGTTGACTGGGTAGTCTGTGGACCAACAGTTAAAAAATCAATCACGAGAGTTTAAACTATTAAGAAAAAATTAAATCCGACAGTATATTTCTGAAGGAATCAGTGAAAAATATAGGAAGCTCAGGAAAATAAAAGTTGGAATTTGTTCTCTCTCCCCAAACTCTTACCCCTTAAATGGCTGATCCTACATTATTGACCATAGAATCTTTCTATGTAGTAGGACCTGAATGAATTTCACTTCCAAGTTCATACAGCATATCATAGAAGTACTTAAGATACAAACACAAAGGAAACGGCATCCTCTAGATGTTCACCAGATCATTCGCTTATCTGGAGAATAGCAATTGAGAGATACAGTAAAACAAAATTAAACAGCATGTTTCCAGGCCCACCCCAACTCTTATCCCCACCCCAGCTTGATTTAAGTGCTAGCAGTGCTGAATATAAAAAGAAAGGTTTGGATTGTTTTTCCTTCTTGGGAAATGGTGTCAAAGTGCATAATGTTGGATGATTTATGTGTTGCCGAGGCCTGTACGAGTGAAAGACAAACTTAATTTTTTTCCTTTTTAAAGCTAAACCAGACATCTCTCTAACACAATCTGACTTTAATTGAACCCTTAAGGTTCAGGGATTTTTTCTTCTGTTTTCGCTCTTTCTCCTTACTGTTGTCAACTGTCTCCTTCACTGGAACATAGATGAAAATGATAGGACTGTTGTTTCTGAGGCCAAGAAAGGTAAACAGCTGCATTTGGACATTCTCTCCCCTCCTATTGCACCATCTGTGAATGAGCATGCTACAAGTGGTTTTGAAGAATTATGTTTACAAACATATATCCTTGTAAGGTGAAGGTACACAGCAAACAGGCACTGCTGTCAGAATCAATCAATTGCGTTGTTTAAAAAGAATGATCGTGAAGATATAAACCAAGAGGATATTTGATTTAAAGCATTAACTGGCTGCTGACATCACCAGGACAATCTCATCACTGCCAACCTGCCTTGTTTATCTAAGAGATTGTTAAGAAAATAAGTTCTTTCCCACATGCACATGAGTCAGAACATATACAGTAATGGGCATAAATGAACTCTCTCCATTTTCTTCCTAGCTTTTTAATGCATTTATGAGTAGAGGACCTGGTTTGGGGGCCTTGTTTTTCTAACTGGGAAGTATCTACACAACAGGAAAGGAAGCAACGGTGCTGAGTTCATAATGCTATTTCAGGGCCCGACCTAAGTGCCTGAGGAAATGACAGAATCACCATTTATTTGGATCCCTGTAGTTACTGTGACGACAAACACATAATGGGAAACAAAGACAGCCTCCTTGCCCAGAGAGGGTGGAAAAGAACTTTGCCAACTGGACTCTTTCTTGTGACTCCTTGAAAAGTGACTTTAGTATTTTTTAAGTCCTCTTTTGTCTTTCTAGCTCCTGTCTTACATTTAAACTGCACCTAGGCACCTGGATAAGTCAGTGCCTTTATTATTTCGCTTTAGTTCTGTGGAAGTGTATGAATTACCTGGAATACATTTCCTCCTCACTTCTGACTTCTAGAATCCTTAGCTTTCTTCAAGGCTTATCTCAGATGCTGCCTCCTACAGGAAACCTTTCTTTGTCCCCCCAGTTGCTAGTGCTCCAGCTTGCCTCAAATTATCATGCACATGTTGTACACCCCCATATATCCCTCATCTCTAGCATAACGTAAGCATCTTGAGGACAAAGGTCAATTTTCACTTTGTCTTTGTATCCCCTGTACGTAGACTAGGTACATTAGAAAGGCACATTTTTTTTTGTTGTTGTCAAGTCATTTCAGTCATGTCCAACTCTTCATGACTCCATTTGGGATTTTCTTGATAAAGATATTGGAGTAGTTTGCCATTTCCTTCTCCAGCTCATTTTACAGGTGAGGAAATTGAGGCAAACAGGGTTAAGTGACTTGCCTAGGGTCACACAGCTAGTAAGTGTCTGAGGCTGGATCAGTTCTTCCTGACTCTAGGCCTGGAGTTCTATTCACTGTACCATCTAGTTGCCCCATCAAGGCACATAATAAGTGCTTAATGAATGATTATTAGATTGAATTATCTATTGGGCACAAGGCATTGAGATAGACATAGGAAGATACAAAGATAGAGCACAATACAGACCCTCTTCTCAAGGAATCTTCAATCTAATTGGAGAAAGATATTACTCTACTGAAATATAATCTTCTTGAAGGTAGACACTATCTTGACTGCTTATGTTTGTATCTTCAGTACTTAGCACAGTTCCTGGCACATAATAGGCACTTAATAATTTTTTTTCATTCATTCATTCATGCAAATAACTATGATGCAAGAAAGAATAAACTTAGGCCAAAAGTGAGGCCTAGGCAAAGTGCTATGAAATCTGAGGAGGGAATGATCACTTTTACTTATGGAGTGGGAGGGCAAAGAAAACTTCAAGGAGGAGATGGTACCTCATTTGGCCATTAGAGGAAAGAAAGAATTTCAACAGATGGAGATGGTGGGGTGAGGGAGGAGTCTTGTCCTATGGAGGACAGCATGAACAAAGAAGGCAGAAGACTAGATAAGAACATGAGGCAGAGTAGTCCAGTTTGTAGAGAACATAGAGCATACATGAGGGCAATATAAGAAAAGGTTGAACAAATGACTTGAAGCCAGATTGTGGAGGGCCCGGAATAACTCTATCAGGAATTTATAATTTATTTAGTAGACAATAAAAACCCACTGAATTTTTGAAAAGAATGGTGTTATTATAGGTAGCCTGCTAGGGTTTTCAAAATATGCATTCAGGGTCGGAGGGCAGAATCTCAGACCTAGAACTTTATTAGGAATGTCACTGAAGCTGTTTCTGAAAGGTCTTCCCATCACGGACTCAGCCCTTATTAAATTATTACCAAGCATTTCTGTAAGACATTCGACATCTTATGAAGGAACACACATTCATATCCATTCTCCTCACTGCCTGTGCATCTTCACACCAAGAAAGAGATACAAAAGCATACCATATTGTAAAAGTCTCTCCTCAGGCAACCCATACAAAACAAAGATACTCTCTTCTCATCCTCACTGGAGCCTTATTCTTTGTGGAGAATCCTCCAGACTAGTAAAAGGCATGAAATGGACTAGCAAGTCAAATCTATAGGCTCCAGTAACACCTCTTTCTCCTTAAATATCCTTGATAATGCTACCCATTGCATAGCAAAATGGTGCCACACAATGCCACTTAGCTTCAAGAGAGTTGGCACTGTCCACCTGCTCAGTGCTGAACCAGCCAGCTGCTTTCAGCTTCACCACTACCGCTTGCTATGGTGCTGACAATAGGGGTGTATTAGAAAGATTACTCGGGCAGTGGAGTAAAGGATAGATGGAAGAGGGAGTAGTTAAGCATGTATGCTTACCAAACTATATTTAAATTTTTAAAGTTTTCTTTTGATCTAGCAGAATCTGCTGGTTTTGATTGAAACTTTGTCTTCAGGATGCCTCCATATGAATGGTTTGGGGCAGTCGGTAGTATGGTATCAATGTTTCTGGGACCAGCTATTCCAAATCACTGGAATACATCATTAGTGCTTTATGATTTTACCCTCCCTGTGGTGTTTTACTGTCTCTCATACCCTGTATGACCTCTTTAGGAGGGAGATCTGCAATGAAATTTCTGCCTTTGGGAGTTACAGTATATATACTGTACATATAACAGTATATGGTTACATATAACATATAGTATATGTATATATAAAACATATAGTACATATAACAGTATATGGTTAGAGGTTATTTAATCCATCTCCCTTATGTCATAGGTGGACAAACCAAAGACTTGATAGGTTAAATGGCATGCTCACAGTTAGTCACAGCAAATTTTCAAACCCAGGTCTTCTGACTTCAATTCAGGTGCTCTTTTACCTACACTATACTTTGGATCATAGAATTCAGAGCTTGAAAGGACCTTAGAGATCATCCATCCAATCCCTTGTTTTACAGATGAAGAAAATGAGGCCCAAATAAAGAAGCTGACTTTCCTAGGACCACAGAAATTATGAATAGAGAAGTTGATATCTAAAACTAGGATCTTGTCCTATTTAGTGCTCTATCACTATACACGCTTCCAGCCTAGTGCTTTCTATCCTGCCAGTGCTCACTTATAAGGTAAATGCCCCAGGTATGAACAGAGACCACAGTCACAGATGAACCCCAGACCATTTTTTACATATAGAATAAGGTTTACTTCACAGAGAGAGTCTGACGTTTAACTGCAGGTGTGTCCTTCCTTCATCTATAACACATTTCTTTACACCATGTCACCCTCCTCATAAACCCAGTGGAGGAAGTGGCTCCAGCAGAGACTTCTTGTTTGGTATGAAGTGTTTCAATGGAAGTCATAGGGTCTGGCAATAGCATTAGTGGCTCCCCTTGAATTATGAAGGGGTTTGTTAGTAGTAGGAATGATAACATTCCACTAAAAGCTGAGGGTGATACAGAAAGATAAATTCATGAACCTGATGCCTGGGATCACTAAGAAGGAACCAGAAGTATGGAACACTATAGTAAGATGTAGAACTGCTGTTAGTATCTCAGGATACTGATACCCTTTGGGGCATGGCCTTTCTGTGGCAGGGAACCATATTTTTGCAACACAACACTGGCCCACATCATTGTTTAGCACTATTATCCCCTGGTCCATCCCACCCCCCAGGGTCCTGTCATTTTCTATCTATGATTTCACAAAAGTGCTTGCTAGTGCTCTGTGGCATATGGGCTGCCCCTTCCCTTGGAGTGATTGCTGTGTCACTTCTTTCCATCCCCAAATCAACTGACTTTGCCCTAGGTGTAAGTATTCTTGGTCATAGCTTTTGTGATGGGTGGATCAGGCAGATGGATAGAACTATACCCTAGTTACAGTTTTTGTTGAGTCGTTTCAGTCATGTACAACCTTTGTGATCCCATTTGAGATTTTCTTGGCAAAGATACTAGAGTAATTTGCCATTTCTTTCTCTAGCTCATTCTGCAGCTGAGGAAACTGAGGCAAATGGGATTAAGTGACTTGACCAGGGCCACACAGCTAGTGCCTGAGGCCAGATTCAAACTCATGAAGATGAGTCTTTTTGATTTCAAGTCCACTGCTCTATCCACTGTGCCACCTAGCAGAGTTTGTAGTTTATCCTTGTACTGTCATTGAGTCAGAGGATGGGCTTGCTGCCAGGCTCTGAGACCACCATGTCCTCTATCTACTTTGTCACTTAGTCACCTATAATGCAGCATGATTGTTAGCATAATTAGCAATTTGATTGAGATAGCTTTTTTGTTTCCACTATTTAGCCTTAGGCCCCTCCTGTTCTCAGTCAAAGATTTGCTATTTTGGCAGAATATTCTGAGGCTATCTATTAAAAGAAAATATGAGTTAATTCTATCATTCTTAAAATATAAAGCAGCGTCCCCATCATGCCAAAACATCTGATAAAATAGTAGAAAATAAAGTCATTTATACAAAAGGATTGTCTTCATGGTGCCAAACAGCTGGATATTTGGTAATATTTGGATAAATTACTCAATACTTCAGTTTTCTTATGAATGTTCAGCATCATATCAGTATACATTGTTTTAAAAATTGGGACTATGATTTCGTTGGAATTCTGAATGAGGAATTCCCTCTTCAAAACAGATTGGTACCTTCTCTGCAACTTATAGTCTTAGGGAATTGCTCAGGGTAACACAGCCAGTAAATATTGAAGGTGACTCCAGTTCTTTCTGACTCTGAGGCAAGTGATCTCTTTACTGTACCACATTGCCTCCACTGAAACAGAAAAGTAGAATAGATTCTGGGCTGACTGAAGGAAAGGAGGCATCATCATCATAAAACATATAGGACAGAAGACCTTCCTCTGTAAGATGTGACACTGAATACCTTTTTTTTGGTGAAAATCTGTGCTTTCATCAGTGGAGGAAATCCCTGTGGGAAAACACCCTCCACTAATGTAGGCTGTGGCAGCTTTGCAACTAATGGACTTCAAGGACAACTGATAATCTTGGAGAAGTACCTGGGCTATTGGTATATTATGTGATTTGTCTAGTTCAAACGGCTAGCATGTTTTATAGGCATGACTTGAACCTAAATCTTCCAAAATCTGGATGTGCCTCCTCTCTCCATTATGCATACTACCTATTCATCACGGAGCATAATCAATAAATATTATTTTGTCAGTTTGTTTGAATATCTCACAAATCTCCATTGTTGGCATGGAAGTTGCAAACTTAGTGTAAGATGACAGTCTAGAAGTATAAGGGAGAGATATTTTTAGAAGATGAAAATTTAAGAGTCCAGTTTGTGATTTTAATCACTAAATTTAAATTTCCCATTTTTCTTCAATGAATGTAATAAATTTTATATCACTGCCATAATCTTTTGTAACCAGAGACTCCTAAATTGCTCAATTGTCCAAGAATAAAGATAATTATCTATGAGAATACAATCTCATTAATACTAATTAAAGGGTACTTTTATTGCATAATAGAAATACTTCATTGTTCCTTCATATTTTCATTCACCATTTTTATTCTTGTCTTTCTTAAGCCTTCATAGAGCAAGGAATGTGTGGTAGCTTTAGAGTTGATAGGAACCTTTGAAATCATTTTCTTTCAACCCCCTTATTTTGTAGGCAAGGAAATGGAAGCCCAGAGAGAAGAGATTTGTCAAAGTAAGTGATGGAGCCAAAATTTAAACCATAAATGTCAATGCATTTTTTAAAAAAAAGTTCTAGTTAGTAGTGAGGTGCTTTTTGAAGGTAGAAAACCGGATTATATGATCTTTTGAAGTCCTTTCTAGGTTAGCCTAGTTTAGCCTTTCCAGTTTAGCCTATTAAACTCTTCAAACTTAAGTAGACTATAAGCTCCTTGAGGGCAGGACATGTTTACATTTTTTTTATTTGTATATTAAATGCCTAACTTAGTGCCTGGCATACACTAGGTACCTAATAAATGCTTTTTGAATTGAGTGCATAGGTGATGATTTTTTGCAGTTTTCTAAAAGCTAATCTCATTTTCTAACGTCCTAGGTATTAGGACGTTATATATTTCTTGTATAGGGCCATAGATTCAGATCTGGAGGGCTCCTTAGAGGCCATCATGTCTGACCTTACTTTACAGTTGAGGAAACTGAGGCAGAGTTTAAATGACTTGCCCAGAATCAAACAGGTAGCAAATGTCTATTAAGTGCAGGATTCAAAGCCAGGTCTTCCTGACTATAAGTCCAGTATTCTGTCCTATACACCAGGCTACCTTCATCCAAAGATTTTCATTTTATTTTCTCCTCTAATCAAATGATATAATAATTGTAAAGTGCTTAGCACAGTGCCTGACACATGGTGTTATGTAAATATTAGTTATAACAATAATCTTTATATTATATTGTGACATTTAAGAAGTTTGAGAGATGTAGTTTCTGGGTAATTTAATCATTTTGTTAATAAGGTCAACATGTTATTAATAAAAAAGTTCAGTGGCACTCTCAAATGCCAAAGACCATCATGGCTGCGGGCTCACAGCTTATATGCCCTTAAAAGAGAGATGTTCCTGAGGGTGGCAATAAACTCTGATGGTTAACAATTAATGAGAGAATGAATATTACAAAGAGGACTGGACCTATTCTAATGAACTTTGATTATATCATTTATTTCCAAATTGCCCAGCCTTGGACAATCTATTCAAAGAATTTATCCACACCCAAACCTGTGTAGAGCACAATGGGCTTCCCCACCTTAAAATAAATTCTTTGTAAGGTTGTGTGGGGTCTGACCAGGATTGCTAAAACAGTTAATCCAATGTCATTATCGGCAATGCCCTTCAGAGGATGAATTTTTGAAATGGTGACTTTAGCAAAAGGAGGAATTCTGGATCTCCACAAATCATTGCTTATTAGTAATCATCACTTTCAATATTCTTTTAATATTTATAATATACAGAGCATAGAAGTAGGAGAGGAGACAATTAATTTTTGTGTTGTCATTTTTCTGAATTGTCTCTCATGCAGAGATAACTCAGTCTAAAAGATAGTTAAGTAGCGCTTTCTGTCTTCCCACATTCTTATTTGAAATGGCATTTCTGTTGAAAGAAGACAGGTAGAAATTTAAGCCTGTGCATTCTTTCAGGATTACCTACAGAAACTTCCTTCTAATCCTAGCTTCTTTATCCCTGCTCCAGTCAGAAGCAAGGAACACTTTGAGGTGTCTGACTACTTCTGGCTCTAATTGTACATCTTTAGCCCAAAAGGCATTCAGTGGTCAGAAGTCTAAAAGAGGTTAGAAGGCAAAAAGCCCCTGAAATTCCACTCCTGCCTCAAACTACTTGAAGGCTTCAGTTTTGTCTACCTTGACTGGCTGATCTTCTGAGCGCTGAATGATTCCTTTATGTCTACATTCACTGCCTGGATTGCCTTCGGTTACCCAAGTCAATAAGGTTTTCTGGAGCCCAAAGGCTGCTGCCTTGCCTCATGATCCTTGCTCTGTTGTCATCCATGCCTTGGCATGTGACTATATGCCCATATTCTACACAATGTTGCTCCATTTTCCAGTATCTAAATGTGCTGTAAGAAAGTGTTAAATTGTAAGTTCCTTGAAGGCAGGCAGCACATTTTATTGTTTTAAACATAATTCGTAAGTTTCTTCATGCATAGTTGGTGTTCAACAAGTACATATTAGACAATTGATTTGGTCTTTCCCATAATATACAGAATAAAGACGTTCCAGAGGTCATTTACTGATGGAAATTTTGTGTGTATCATACCATGTGGCATCCTTCAGGGCCACAATGTTGATTTGCCTGCTCCCTCCAGTCAATAAACTGATTGTGAGGCAGGGGGCTGGCTTTAATAATTACCAGGACATTTGCTCTTTGGATCTTTAATCTCGGCAGCTGAGTCTGCTTAACACCCATTAGCAGGCTCAGCCATGACCCAGACTCTGAAACCAATCCTGGTCCTAGCTAGGGGAACAGTTGTTAATCAGGTCAGGATCAGGTCAGTCTTACTCCTGTTACTGCACTAATGTTGGTATCCTAGTGACTGAGTTTCCATAGTTTTTCCAGTGATAGGATCTTGCAGTGATAGGCCCCCATCTCTGAAGCAGCTACCATGTTTCACCGCATAATCATTGCCACCACATAATCATTACCACCGCATAATTGTTGCACCATTGTTTTTTCACTCCAAAAATTGGTTTATAACCTTTCATCCCATAATCGTGCCATGGTATAATTCTTTTCATCATGCCACTTGAAAGGTAAACAGAGCAGCAACTTATTCACCAGTGGCATATGGATTTGCATTTATCTCTTTTGTATTGTGAGCCATGAGCCTAGAATTCTCAGTGTATGTGAATTGTCAGTAAATTTCTTTTTTTTTTTAATTTCTTTTTTATTTTTAGTTTATAGAACTCAGTTCCACAAGTTTTTGAGTTCCAAATTTTCTCCTCCTCACTCTTCTTCCCCCTCTCCCTCAAGATGGCATGTAATATGATATTGGTTCTACATATACCTTCACATTAAACTTATTTACACAATAGTCAAGTTGTAAAGAAAAATTATAACCAATGGAATGAATCATGAGAAAGAAGAAACAAAACCAAAAAAGAAGAAAAAAGAAAAAAAGAGAGAGTAAATAGTTTGCCTCAATCTGCATTCAGACTTCATAATTCTTTTTCTGGACATGGATAGCTTTTTCCATCATGAGTCTTTTAGAGCTGTCTTTGAACCTTGTATTGCTGAGAAGAGCCAAGTCTATCAAAATTAGTCATCACAGATACTATGTGTCTGTAATCATGTATAATGTTTTCCTGGTTCTTCTCCCCTCACTCAGCATCATATCATGTAGGTCTTTCCAGGTTATTATGAAGTCCATCTGCTCCCCATTTCTTATGGCACAATAGTATTCCATTACATTCATATACCACAACTTATTTAGCCATTCCCCAATTGATGGGCATCCCCTTGATTTCCAGTTCTTTGCCACCAAAAAAAGTGCTGCTATAAATATTTTTGTACACATGGGTCCATTTCCCACTTCTATGATCTCTTTGGGATACAGCCCTAGAAGCGGTATTGCTGGGTCAAAGGGTATGCACATCTTTATAGGACTTTGGGCATAGTTCCAAATTGCTCTCCTGAATGGCTGGATCAGTTCACAACTCCACCAACAATGTATGTCAGTATATTTCTAAAAGCCAACTTGCGTGGTTTGTTTAGAGTACTGCAGGACTGATGATATTGTCACTCAACCCAATGAAGCGCCATAGATACAAGAGGAGCAGGCGGGGCAGGCAAAGTTGCCATGAGTAAGTCACAGCTTGCATCTTCCCAATTTTAACATATATTCATGAGTATTCCATGCATCCTAATTTTGCACTAAAGACAGTTGAGTAATAAATGATTTTTAAGTAATACTTGCACAATTTTAAAAAAAGCTTCATGTAATGGTCACACACCACTTTTTTGCAAAAAAAAAAATTGGCATAAAATCTGTGACAATTATGCAGTGAAATATCATAGGCTTCATGGCTGCCCTTAAGCCCTAGTTTTCTTTCCCGATACTGAGTCCTTGATACCTGCTGCTTGGCTTTGTTGATGCCACCTGCGTACCTTCTTGGATTTTCTCCTATTGACTATTGTTTAGGCCTCTGACAAATACTTATCTTGCCACTATTTGTATAGAAACTTTGGATCTTGGATTTAGTTTCAGACTTGGCCAATGGTACTCACATCATAACTATTCTATATCCGGTGAGCTCATCTCCAGTTTCAAGCCTACCTTTCAACTAATGCTCTTTTGCTTTCAATATTGAGACCTTGGCTTTCAAACAATCTTGTGGATCTTTCTGGATTTATGGTCCCATGTCTACTGTTTTCAGACTCCTGTTATTTACACTGGTAGTAAAAGAGGAGAGATCCATTTGTAACTGATATAATAATAAACACTTTATTAAGTATTAAAATAGTTACCTTCATTAAAACAGACAAATCAAGGAGAATTTAGTTTATGTTTTATCAAAGCTTCTATAAGTATGAATCTTCAGGTAGCAAGAACAGAATTCATTACTTGATTCATCTCTTATTTAACCCTGATATCATAGTATTTCTCTCGTCATGAGGACCTTGGTATGATGTTCAGGGTGTTTCTCAAAATTTCTCTAGCTCATTCCCCTTGCTAGGGAAATCTTGGTAACTTTAGTATCTGGTTAACTATGAAATTTTATCTGACTCATACCTTGCTCAGGGAAACCCTAGGAACACCAATCTCTGACTTATTTTGCCTTCCTAAAAGGCTCCCAAGCACCTTTGCAAGCATTCAGGCTAACATTAGCACTAAACATAGAAAAGGATTTAGTTATATATATAGTAAAAATATAAATGATTTGTACTTAAACCCATAGACAGTAAAGGAAACTATACCACTTCCTACAGAGTCATTTAGAATATTTCCGACTTACAGTTTATCCTGTCGAGACTAGAGTCACTAAAAAGTCTATCTTTTACCCTCTTGACCTGTACAATTCATAGTTCTGTCAAGAACAAGATCTTGGCTTGCTTTTCCACACTGTGGTTCTGTGTTTTGTTGTTCCTAGGTTTTGGTCCTCAGTTCTGTAGCTCTCTGATACCCAGATCTTTCTTTTCTCCTTTTACGCACTATTACTGTTTCCAATTCAGCTCCCCTCTGGTGCTAGCTTCTTCCCTCTGGGATTTGATGTAAGTCATTGATCCTCAGTGTAACCCTCTCTTCAGGTCTGTTTGCTTCATGATATCTCTGTATCTGCTGCTTCCAGTTGCATATTGTGTTGCCCTTTCAATCGGTGTTTGCCTTCCTGAGTCTATATCATCCTTCCTATATGGAAACAGCTCCTCTCTTACTCATGAACCTTGGGAGATCCCTGTATATGGAGGGGAGGGGCTTATATACTCTTCTGACTTGAATTAAATTGAATGTATGGTTAGAGGGTTCTTAATGTGGGGTCCTCAGGCCTCTGAAGCATTAGAGGAGAGATTTCAAGGGGGTGTATGAACTCCCAGGGAAAATAGTCACATCTTTATTTTCATTAACCTCTAATTGAAATTTAACATTTCCTTCAATTGTGAATGCAGGCAACAAACCACAGCTGTATTAGTAGTGTCTATGACTTTGTCACCAATAGAAATCACAGGTATTTTCATATTGGAGGCTGCTACATCGAGCAGTGGATAGAGCAACAGAGTGCTGCACTGGGCCTGGAGTCAGGAAGACCTGAGTTCAGATGTGGTCTCTGACACTAGCTATGTCACCCTGAGCAAGCTAACCTTTGTCTGTCTGTCTGTTTCCTCATCTGTAAAAGGAGGATAATAATAGCTATGGGACCTATGTCCCAGGGTTGTTGTGAGAATTAAATGAGATCACATTTGTAAAGTGCCTAACACATAGCCGGTACTATGTAAATGATAGTTCTTATTATTGTCATTATTATATCACATTACAGTTATTAAAGATATCTTTAAATATTGGTTATGCTCATGACTGCTTTGAAATCATGGTAGCTATTAAAACACTACTAGATCACAGCTATCCTGTCTAAAAAAAACTTGACAGAATCCTATTTTTGACTTACAAAGCAAGCTATAGAAACTTCATTTGCTACAATATATATTTGCAAATCAGCATTTTCAATACATAATTGTCAAAGCAAAAATCAAAATCAGTTAGATGACCAGCAAGGTATGTATGTTGCCTTGTCCTACACACATCACCCCACAGTTTAATGTTTTTACTCAAGCTAAGGAACAGAAGCCTTCACCTTGTTCGTAAAAAATTAACTTTAACTTGCCTATCTGTTAAATGTATTTTCTTGCTATTTAATTTGGTAATGAGGAAACATATGTATTACTACATTACATTAAAAAGGTTTTGATAGCTGTTATTGCAATATAATTATTTTCTTTGTAAGCCTATGCATATTATGCATTTAAAAATATTATTCCACGAAGGGGCCCATAGGCTTTATGAGACCAGCAAAAGGTTCTTATGACACAAAAGTTTTAAGAATCCCTTGCTTAATATTTCTATAAGTTTAAAATTTTGTCAGATGGATTGTGATGTTTTCGGGAAAAATTGTACAAACCTCCAGATAACTTCTTATCAAGAATAAAACCAAGAAAGCTAAATTCTTTAATTTAGACTTTAGTGATCAACCAAACCAAGTCAGAAAAAAACCAAATACCTATTTGGGAATGAATATTAAAAAGTAAATTTAAAATTTATCTTCTATGAGATAGGGTTAAGCAGATTCAGGAAATGTATGAGTTAGGGCTGATTTCTGAATCATAAAGTAAAAAAGGAAACATTACTAGTGTTTCAACTGAATGCACTGAACATCATTTCCCCTTCATTAGCAAGAGAATAACATTCAGTGGCCATTTCCAAAGTTAATGAAATAACTAGAGGAGTAGAGATCAATCTCCACGTATTTACTGAACACTAACTGAACTCAGAAACCCAGATGAGGACTATTTACATTCACATCAGACATAAGAGCTTCTACTTCCAAGTCCAGGGGCACAACTGTTTTAAACATATTTGCATGGCAACCACTTTATCACTCAGATCAAACGCGTCTGGAAAATAAACACAGCCTGCCTCTGAACGGAGTTCATTAGGTGAAAATACGATCAGACTTGGGAATCTATTTTGGAATTGAGATTGCTCCACTCCCCTATTCGTGGTATGACAACAGCTGCTGTTCCGTTGGTATTTTGGCTGACAGCTACAGGTGACGAACGTCCGACATCAATTCTGAACACATTATCCAAATATGCCAATATTGATTATAATCACTTGCTTTTGCCTTCCTTCCACATAGCTTTTAATGCACAACACTCCACTCTCCTCCTTATTTCGACTGTGTAGTCATTCACATCTTTCAGGACATAAAGTCTCAGTGGAACACATATGTTACTGGTGATGTATTGAAATGGAATCTCCCCAAAAGGAGCACATGGAGCATCAAGCTAGGCCAGCAAGGAGGAGGGAGAAAACTGGAATACGATCATATGCTATTTCAGAAAGTTAAATATTCCCACACTAAAAAAACAACAAAACACACTAATTCCTGTAATTAGTCATTATAACCATGACACCTTTGATAACTCCCACGCGAGTTATATTTCAATCATTATCATAACTTTTGTGGCATATGAGGTTTTAAAATAAAACATTTTATATGAAAATAGCATTGTAGTAAAATGGATAGAGTGCTGCATCCAGACGACCTGGATTCCAGACAGCTAGATGGTTCAGTAGAGAGAGTGTTGGACAATTCAAATCCTGCTTCAGACAGCTGCCTCAGTTTCCTGATCTGTAAAAAAGGGATATAGTAAGCACTTAATAAATGTCAATTGGATTGGATTAGGTTAATAGCACCTACCTCACAGGGTTGTTGGGAGGTTCAAATGAGATAACATATGTAAAGTGCGTTGTAAACTTTAAAGTGCTATATAAATGCTAAGCTATTATTTTTGCTAAGTCCTGTCCCTGCTATTTATGACCTATATGACTTTGGTTATATCACTTAACTTCTTCCCCCCCACAGTTTCCGCATCTGGAAAAGGAGGTGTTGAACCTTATAGCCCCCAAGTTCTCTTGTAGCTGCTAATCTATCATCCTGTGAACTGGACGCAGGGTATAGTCCACTCAAGCTCTTCACCTTGGCCAGTCTGGGCTGAGTGGTAAGGAGTACAGCAAAATAAAATATGACTGAAATAAATGGTATATAGGGGTGCATAATCTGTGTAATTCTATGAGTAGTAGAAGCACAGGAAACTTAAGTTCTTGCCTCTTACAACTTTGAACTATGGTTAAACTTTGTTGTTGTTGTTAAGTTGTTTCAGTTGCATCCATCTCTCCATGACCCCATTTGGGGTTTTCTTGGCAAAGATACTGGAGTGGTTTGCCATTTTCTTCTCCAGCTCATTTTATAGGTGAGAAAATTGAGGCGAGCAAGGGTAAGTGACTTGCCTAGGGTCACACAGCTAGTAGCTATCCGAGGCCAGATTTGATCTCACAAAGATAAGTCTTCCTGCCTCTAGGACCAGCATTTTATCCACTGCATCATGTAGCTACATGGTTAAACTGGATCTACCATATCTTTTGATTACGTTGAACTCTGTAGTGATCATATTGAGACAGTCAGCTATGTACTTAATATGTTACAAAAATATTCAGAGAAACTCTACTACCATGAAAATTAAATCACTTAAGAGCAACTACTTCCCCCTCCCCAATAAATCACATCCTTTAATGGACCTGAAAAGGGATAATGAAAATGATTTATGATGGTTGCTTTAGGATTTGGCCTCGTAGAAATTTGTTGGGGGAAAAATCTTGTACAATTACAACCTATATATCAATTTAGCCTCAAACCCTGACATAAAAGGTCAAGGCATGATTTCAGAGACTCTCAAAAATCTCTTTCTTTTGTCTCTCAACCTAGGGATACTCCAAGGACATCAATATAGTTTTTTTTTTCCTCTCTTAGAGGATATCTCTGCTCCCCTGTAGGCACAGAGGCTGCTAAAACATGAAATACAAGGTTTTTAAAAATATGACAAAAACATAAAGAATGAGCTTGTAAGTAGGTCCTTTAACTCTCAGAAAACTTTCTTCCCTTTTATGACGGACACCAAGCAACTCTCTTTTCTGGTAGATTTTATCTTCCCTTGGGGCTCACATATAGTCCCCATGAATCACAGCACCATTGAAGGGACTGGTCCAAGTTGCCCCACAGTGAATGCTGTTCCTTGCTATACTGATCTCTCTAGTACTAGCAAGGCCAAGGTACTCAAGTTTTCTCCTATCATATCTCTGTTATCTTTTCAGTGGGCAGGTATCATAGTGGATAGAATACTGGACTTGGACTAGGGAAGACCTGAGTTCAAATTCTGCCTTAGACATTTGCTAGCTATGTGATCCTGGGGTAGTCATTAACCTTTATTAGCCTCAGTTTTCTTATCTGTAAAATGGGGAAAATAATAGCACCTGCCTCACAGGGTTGTTGTGAGGATCAAATAAAATAACAATTGCAAAGTGATTCTCATATCTTAGAGCACCATTACTATGATGATCATTGTTATCCCTCTAGTACTATGTTCTCAGTAAATGAGGTCCCTTATAGGGGCTGAGTGGATATATAAGTCTATATCTGGGTGTCTAAGTCTCCAGGGCTTTGGTGTCTTCATCTTTTCTCCCCAAGGTCTCTACTTTCTCTCATAATCCAGAATCAGGTCTCTTCTTGCAGTGAACCCTGAACACGAACCATGAAGGAAGAGGTGGGCAGGTCTTATCCACATGTGTGCTGCATCCCTGATTCTATTATTCAGGAACCAATCATTTCTTCCTTTTTCCCTAGTGACTACATTGCTCATTAGATCCTCCCCCAGAGGAGGCATAGCAGCAGAAAGATGTCATGAAACCCAATTTTATTTGATAGAAACTCTAATAAAAGTTTTGATAGTAAAAGTAATGGAAACTTTTTGTATAAGCAAATTTCTTGGGTCTTCAACAGATTTCAATTATCCGCTGCAATTTTGGATACACACTACTACAGAAATTAAGAGGTTTCTTTTTTTGTAGTCTAGACTTGTGATTTCATTGGTATGGCAGCTTTGTGTCTTAGACAGATGCCCTGTACAACTAAGGTATTAAATGATTTACCTAAGGTCAAAGAGCCAGAATGCATCAGAGGTGATAGTTCATAGACAGTCATAGAGATTGGGCCGACATAGTCAGGCCATCCTTTATACACTCCTATCTGGAGCTTGAACCCAGTATGCCTTATTGAGAGCTAATAGAATAAAACATTGTCCATCTGTGTATAAATGAATGAATGAACAAATGAAAAAGTATTAAGTGCTTACTATTGCTCCAAATACTGTGCAAAGCACTGGGACCACAAATTGAAAAATTAAGGCAATCCTTGCTCTCACGTGGTCACACTAATTGAGGCAGACAACAAATAAAGAAAGCTTCAGGGAGGATGGAAAGGCCTCAAGTCCTAAGGGACTTGAACGTCACCTTGGGCCTGAGTCTCCCATCTGGGAGTGTTAAGCAGAAGGTAATTTTTAAAATATTTTAAAAAACAACACAACATCCAAATTCCATACAGATAATATTTAGAGCATGTTGTAACTGTTTTCTTCTTATCTTTTTTATTCCTTTTTAAAATTTTTTTATCATTTTTATTTAATATTTTAGTTTTCAACATTGATTTCCACAAGATTTTGAGTTACAGATTTTCTCCCCATTTCTACCCTCCCCCCATTCCAAGATGGCATATATTCTGATTGCCTTGTTCTCCTCTGTCATTGCACTCCCGCCCCATCCTCTTCTCCTTTACTTTCTTGTAGGGCAGAATAGGTTTCTATGCCCCATTCCCTATATATCTTGTTTCCCAGCTGCATGCAAAAAACAACTTTTTCTTTTGAGCATCTGCTTTTAAGACTTTGAGTTCCAAATTTGAAAAATTGTTAAATTGAATTGAATGACCAGATCTATATGTAAGGAAGCTAAGTGGTATGAAATACAGTTTGAAAAAAGGATACTAGGGAAGTAGGGAGATCTGTTAGAAGATTATTGCAATATTATCGGCAGATAGATTTAATGAGTTCCTGTGATGGCAGTGGGACTAGAGCAGATGGAACAGACATGAAAGATACTTTGGAGGTAGAATTAAAAGGATTTGATGCTTGATTGGATATGCAATCTAAGGAAAGAGGAAAAGTAAAAAACATTGCCCAGATTTTGAACATGGGTAACTAGGTGATTAATTGATGGTACCACAAGCAGAAATAGTGAAAGCAGTAGTAATTTTGGGAGAGAGATAATAAACTCCCTTTTAAACATGTTGAATTTCAGTTGTCAGTGGGACATCCAGGCGAATATGTCCTGCAAGTAGTTGGATGTTGGCATTTAGAGTTCTGCAGTCATGTCAGAACTAGAGAGTTTTAGCTCTCTAAAGTTCTAGAATTCATCTGCACGAAGGGGACTGATCAAGCTATGGGAGCAAATTGTATTGCCAAGTATAAAGTCACAAGAGATCAGAAAGATAAAAGTCAAAAGATCCTTGGACAGAAGCTTGGAGAACATCCACCTCAAGTGTTTAGAAAGAGGATGAGAAGCCAGCATGGAGGAAGAGGAGTAGTTGAAAAAAAGTAGCAAAATCAATAGAGTGGGATGTTTGTGAAACCAAGGGAGGAGAGAGTCCAGAGGGAGGATGTAGTCAAATAGTAAATGTTGCAGAGAGGTCAAAATAAAAACCGAAAAAATTTTGGATTTGGCATGGTAATCACAAGTGATCAAGTCATATCAGTGAATCTCTTCTTAATTGATGCACAGCTAAAATACCAAAGACATTGCCACTACTTGCAAGTGTGGCAAAACAATGACTGACAAATTGAAAAGAGCCTGAACTAAAAATTGTCTAATTTTTTCTCATTTCATGTTTTGTGTTCCAGAGCTTAGAATTGGGCTTATGAAAAAATACTATTTCATCACTTCAAATAGTGGTTGATCCATGGTAGGGAGTGTAATACTTTTAACAGGACACCTAATATATCAACATGAAGTCAGAAACTTAGTTACTTTTCTTGGGCTTCATTGTTGGTCTGTTCAATTTCAAGAGAGTCATAGAGATGCTTTGCCTATAACCAGTACTTAATGAATGTTTGCTGAATTAATTTGCACTGATGGAAGACATTTCAGAGGGATGAAATGGTAGGGTATAGGGTAATGTGGAGATACAGGATATTCTGGCTCTGAAGGCAGAAAATCTGCATTCAAATCTCACCTTTGATGTTCACTACCTGTGTGACTTTGGGCAAATCACTTAAACTTCCTGGGCCTCAGCTTCTTAATCTGCAGAATAAGGAAGTTGGACTGTATGGTATCTGAGGTCACATCTGGTTCTGGATCTAAAATTCTAGCAGCATATAGTAAATTAGTAGCGGCATTGGGAATGATAATTTTGAAGAAGTTTGACTGTGAAAGGAGGGAGAGATGTGACTGCAGTTGGAAGGGGTAGAAGTGTCAAGTAAAGTCTTTTTTAAGATTGAGGAAAGTCTTGAGTACATATTGGGAGAAGCCAGTGGACAGAGAGATCACAGGATCACAGGAGGGAATGATCACTAGAGTACCCCTAGAGGAGGCAGGAGGAGATGAGATCAGAGAGCAGACTGAGGGGTTAGCCTTAAGAAGGATATAAGGAAACTTTCCATTGAGATAAGAAAGTTGGTCTACTTCAAAAAAATTAAAAACACTGAATGAATCAGCGATGTAAGAGACAGGAGAGGGGACAAGGATCATTTAGAAGTGGGGCATTTAGGAGATGTGTTAGAAAGGAAGAAATGCTAGGAAATCCTTGCCCTTTTTAGATACCTTCTTCCTACTTTCCCCCACATTTTCAGCCTCCTTTCATATGTTGTCTTCCCTAAGCCCCTTGAAGGCAGTCTGTCTTTCTTTTCTCTTGTAACTCTAGCACATCGCACAGTGCCTAGAATATAATATTTTGTTGTTGTTGTCTTGTTGTTTGAGTTGTGTCTAACTCTTCATGACCCCATTTGGGGTTTTCTTGGCAGAGCTATTGGAGTGATTTGCCGTTTCCTTTTCCAGCTCATTTTACAGATTAGGAAACTGAGGCAAACAGGGTTAGGTGACTTGCCCAGGGTCATATAGCTACTAAGTGTCTGAAGCCAGGTCTGAACTTAGGAAGATGAGTCTTCCTGACTCGAAACCTGGCATTCTATCCACAGGGCTGCCAAGTGCATACAATAAACACTTAACAAATCTTTATTGCCTGCTTGCCTTTGTCTTGAACATCTTCTTCCATGCAAACCATGTTGGAATGTAGAAATCTTAGCAGAGGCCTGTTTCCAACTTAGCTCCAGAAAAGAAGGATCAGGCTTCAAGATAAAAACAGCTGTAGACAAACAACTAAGCATAATAACAAATAAATAAATCAGAGTTGTGATTTTTGATTCCACTGATTTGGTTTGGCTATATTAAATGACAGGTAAACTCATCACTTTTTCACAGTTTATTTACCTAGAACCTAGAATCGACATTGCCTTGGGATGTTTTATAACACTTCTATTTACCCTGTACAGGTCGTCAAAACTCAGGATATTTTAGTCGTGTTAAGTAAATCTTCAATGTCAGAGTCCATATGTAATTTTTAAATGAAAATTATTAACTCTCAACATAAATCTGTTGGAATTTTAGCTTTGGCATGAAATAGGCTGCCTTAGTTCTGATAGCTAGTAGAGGGTTTGAAGTTCAAATAAACTAGATGCCTATTCTTAAGAATCACAAGTGACCAGGTCATGATCTTGATTGATGTCAAAAGAAATTGCCACTACCTTCAAGGGGGCAAACCGGAGAACAGCTAATTGAAAGGATAACTTGGCTATTTTCTTCATTTTTCTCATTTTATTTTGTGTTCCAGAGCTTGAAGACGGACATATGGAAAATGTTCTTTCATTAATTTATGTAGTAGTTAAGCCATAGTAAGAGTGTTTTCAACAGGATGTCTGCCCCAGAGGTCAGAATTTTGGTGACTTTCACTCTTCCATTGGGTCCCAGAAGGAAATTTAAACACTGAATAGGGGGAGGACTAGATCACCTCTAAGATCTTTTCCAAATCCAAGATTTTAATATTGTGTGATTTAACATTCCATGAATAAATAGGAAAGGCACCACAGTCCAAGGAAGGGTCAAAGAGAAAGATCACTAACACAGAGCATAGCCCCTAGGGACCTTAAATTCCTGGTGACATCTGATAGAATCTCAGCTTTGACTTGACCCTTGTTCATCTTATCTTCTCCCACCTCTGTGTCTTTTTCATGCTATTTCTCCCCCATACTTGTATTAGACATCAGTCTCAGTCTATCTTAATCAGGCGAAGTCCTTTCCTTCCCTCAAGACCAACTCTGGTGTTCTCTCCTTCATGAGGCCTTGAACTCTTCTCTTCCCCAGGTGAAAAGCGACCTCTCTTTCCATGATTTCTCATATCATGTTGTCGTCTGGATCTTTCCCGTGTGTTTTATCTCACTCTACTTTTTATCACAGTTATTTGTGTACGTGTAGTTAGGTACAATGGTGAGAAGACCAGATTTGGGGTCAGGAAGACCTAGGCTCTAATCCCACCTCAGGCATTTACTGGCTGAGTGATGTTGAGGAAAAGTTACTTGACTTCTCTCAATTCCTAAAATGAGGAAATTGGACTAAAAAGTCTCTAAGGTCCTTTCCTGTTTCAAATCTATGATTGACGTCTTTCTTATCCACTAGATGTAAATATCTTAAAAATGAAGTTTGTGTGATAGAGACAGCTGGTGCAGTAGATAGAGTGCTGTATCAGGAAAACCTGAGTTCAAATATGGCCTCAGACACTAACGGGCTGTGTAACCCTGGACAAGTGACAGCCTCCGTCTGCCTCAGTTTCATCTGGAAAATGGAGATAATGATAGTACCAACCACACCTGGATGAAGAAGATTAAATGAAATAACACATGGAAAGTAAAATAACATACATAAGGGCTTTGTAAACCTTAAAATGCTAACTATTACACCTATACCTGTACCTATAACTTATATCTATACTTATCTTGCAAACCTTACAGTGCTATTACTGTACCTTATCATTATGCCTATACCTATTATACCTATGCCTATTATTATACCTATCTTATCCCCCAAATCTAGCACTGTGCTTACCCCAAAGAATGTGCTTAGTACATGTTTTTTTTTTCAAATTAAATTTTGTTTTTAAAATTCAATAAACATTTATTTTGTCTTTTTCCTATCTTTCACACCACTGTGGGGAAACAAAAAACTGAATAAACCCTCCTCACAAATATACAGTTAAGTAAAACAAATTCACACATTGGCCATATCCAAAAATATGTTTCACCTGCATATTAAGTCTATCACCTTTCTGTCATGAAGTGGGTAACATTCTTTAATACAGGTAATGTAGAATCATGGTTGATCTTTGGGTTGATGAGAAATATTAAGTCTTTAAAAGTTATTTCTTTCTACAATATAGTGGTTGTTGCATAAAGAGGTTTTTTTTATGTCCTGCTCATTTGAATCTATGTCTATTCATATAAGTCTTCTTGAATGGAACTGAAATGTTCATGGGTTAGTTGCTGTTAGTAATAGCAGGATTTCCTATTTCCTCAAAGAAAAAGTATGGGAAATTAATTTAGTATTTAAACGAGAAAATGATTATGTTGGTTCTTGGTGCCTTGTACATAGTGAGTACTCAATACATATTTATCAAATTGAGTTGGATTGAATTGGTGGTTGGACTGCATGCTATTGTGTTTTCCTTTTATGCTTATTTTCTCATAACTCCTCGGAATTATTTCTCATCTAAGAATCTGCCTCTGTCTCTTATGTGACAATAGGTAAGTCACATAACCTTTCTGGGCCTCAGTTTTCTCATCTGCATAATGAGCAGGTGGGATTAGATGACCTTTAAAGTCCCTTCCGGCTCAAACTCTAAGATCCTAAATTCCTAGGAACAAGATCTGTTGATTTATTGATTCTCTGAATGTAACAACTTGAACTTTAAAGAAGAGACCGCATGAAATGTATTTATTAGCTACAAGATATTTATATTTCTCTACTGTCATAAGATTCATTGGCACTGAAGGAATCTTACTTTTAATTAATACATTTTTGCTTTATCTTTCCACCTAGCATGTTATTTTTAGTGGCTGATCTGGCTTTTTATTTTTTTAAGTAAACCCAAACTTTTGCTTGTCTATTATTTGTAAATCTAGTACATATATAGACCATTAGGTTTTTTTTTTCTTTTTTTTCTTTAATATATTTAGTTTTCAGCATTGATTTTCATAAGAGTTTGAATTACAAATTTTCTCCCCATTTCCACCCTCTCCCCCCACCACTCCAAGATGGGGTATATTCTGGTTGTGCTGTTCCCCAGTCAGCCCTCCCTTCTGTCATCCCACTCCCCACCCCATCCCCTTTTCCCTTCCTTTCTTGTAGGGCAACAAAAATTTCTATGCCCCATTGCCTGTGTATCTTATTTTCTAGTTGCATGCAAAAACTTTTTTTTTTGTTTTTGAACATCTGTTTTTAAAACTTTGAGTTCCAATTTCTCTCCCCTCTTCCCTTCCCACCCACCTTCCCTAAGAAGTCAAGCAATTCAATATAGGCCACATGTGTATCATTATGTATAACCCTTCCACAATACTCATGTTGTGAAAGACTCACTATATTTTGCTCCTTTCTAACCTATCCCCCTTTGTTGAATTTTCTCCCTTGACCCTGTCCCCTTTTGAAAGTGTTTGTTTTTGATTACCTCCACCCCCATCTGCCCTCCCTTCTATCATCCCCCCCTTTTTATCTTCTTCCTCCATTTTTCCTGTGGGGTAAGATACCCAATTGAGTATGTATGGTATTCCCTCCTCAGGTCAAATCTGATCAGAGCAAGATTCACTCATGCCCCCTCACGTGACTTCTCTTCTCTTCCTACAGAACTGCTTTTTCTTGCCACTTTTATGCGAGATAATTTACCCCATTCTATCTCTCCCTATCTCCCTCTCTCAATATATTCCTCTCTCACCCCTTAATTTTATTTTATTTTTTTTAGATATCTTCCCTTCATCTTCAACTCACCCTGTGCCCGCTCTCTCTCTCTCTCTCTCTCTATATATATATATATATGTATATATGTATATATATATACACATACACATATACATACATACACACTCACATATACATATATATACATAAACATATATATATGCATATTCCCTTCAGCTACCCTAATACTGAGGTCTCATGAATCATACACATCATCTTTCCATGTAGGAATGTAAACAAAACAGTTCACCTTTAGTAAGTCCCTTGCAATTTCTTTTTCTTGTTCTTTTTCTTGATTACCTTTTCATGCTTCTCCTGATTCTTGTGTTTGAAAGTCAAATTTTCTATTCAGCTCTGGTCTTTTCACTGAGAAAGCTTGAAAGTCCTCTATTTTATTGAAAGTCCATATTTTGCCTTGGAGCATGATACTGAGTTTTGGTGGGTAGGTGATTCTTGGTTTTAGTCCTAGCTCCATTGACCTCTGGAATATCGTATTCCAAGTCCTTTGATCTCTTAATGTAGAAGCTGCTAGATCTTGGATTATTCTGATTGTGTTTCCACAATACTCAAATTGTTTCTTTCTGGCTGCTTGCAGTATTTTCTCCTTGATCTGGGAGCTCTGGAATTTGGTGACAATATTCCTAGGAGATTTCTTTTTGGGATCTATTTGAGGAGGCGATCGGTGGATTCTTTCAATTTCTATTTTACCTTCTGGCTCTAGAATATCAGGGCAGTTCTCCTTGATAATTTCTTGAAAGATGATATCTAGGCTCTTTTTTTGATCATGGCTTTCAGGTAGTCCAGTAATTTTTAAATTCTCTCTCCTGGATCTATTTTCCAGGTCAGTGGTTTTTCCAATGAGATATTTCACATTGTCTTCCATTTTTTCATTCGTTTGGTTCTGTTTTATAATATCTTGATTTCTCATCAAGTCACTAGCTTCCACTTGCTCCAATCTAATTTTTAAGGTAGTATTTTCTTCAGTGGTCTTTTGGATCTCCTTTCCATTTGGCTAATTCTGCCTTTCAAGGCATTCTTCTCCTCATTGGCTTTTTGGAGCTCTTTTGCCATTTGAGTTAGTCTATTTTTTAAGGTGTTGTTTTCTTCAGTGTATTTTTCAATATTTTTTTGGGTCTCCTTTAGCAAGTCATTGACTTGTTTTTCATGGTTTTCTCACATCCTTCTCATTTCTCTTCCCAATTTTTTCTCTACTTCTCTAACTTGCTTTTCCAAATCCTTTTTGAGCTCTTCCATGGCCTGAGACCAGTTCATGTTTTTCTTGGAGGCTTTTGTTGTAGGCTTTTTGACTTTGTTGACCTCTTCTGGCTGTATGTTTTGGTCTTCTTTGTCACCAAAGAAAGATTCCAGAGTCTGAGACTGAATCTGGGTGCGTTTTCGCTGCCTGGCCATGTTCCCAGCCAACTAACTTGACCTTTGAGTTTTTCAGCGGGGTATGACTGCTTGTAGAGTTAAGAGAACTATGTTCCAAGCTTGGGGGATGCGCCAGCTCTGCTACACCAGCACTCCTCCACCAGCACTCCTCCTTCCTCAAGAACCCCCAACCTGGACTGGACTTAGATCTTCAGCAGGCTGTGCACTCCTGCTCTGATCTGCCACTTAATTCCTCCCACCCGGTGGGCCTGGGGCCAGAGGCAACTGCAGCTGTAGTTCTGTAGCTGCCCCTGGCACAGTAGCTGAACCTCGAACTCCTTGCACTCCTGCAGCTTTTCCCACCAACCTTCTCTGTTGTCTTTGGTGTTTGTGGGTTGAGAAGTCTGGTAACTGCTGCAGCTCACTGATTCAGGGCGCTAGGGCATGCTCCGCCTGGCTCCTGGTCTGGTTGGTCCGCACTGCCCACGCTGGGCTCTGCTCCGCTCTGCTCCCAGCTCCGTGCGGGATAGACCTCGCCCAGAGACTATCCAGGCTGTCCTGGGCTGGAGCCCTGCTTCTCTCTGCTATTTTGTGGGTTCTGCAGTTCTAGAATTGGTTCAGAGCCATTTTTTATAGGTTTTTGGAGGGACTCGGGCGGGGGGAGCTCAGGCTAGCCCCTGCTTTCCAGCCGCCATCTTGGCTCCACCCCTGACCATTAGGTTTTGAAAATCAAATTTGCAAACTCATGATATCCCTATTTGTTATAAAATTTCTAATTCTTCATGGTGGCATTTGTATATAAAATCTACTGAGAAGCTTTTAATTAATTTTGTGAGGTTTTTCCCCATACAAGATTTCATCAAAGACAGAAATAAAGCAAGACACAGTGAAAATCAGTTGAATTTGTCAAAGGTCAAAAGAAGTTCCACTTTGATTTAAAATGTGTTTCCCATCATTCATAAAGATAATGTAACCGATAGTTCCTATTATTAGTGATAGGAAATGGACTGTGACTTATTTCCAAGAGTAGTGATGAATTTGTGTTGAGCCATCTCTTCATACTCTCTCTCCTAATTTCCTTTATGAGATATTGAAATCTAACTGGCTCATACATGGGGATCAGTTTGATCTTATTTATATCGTATCATCACATTGACTACATTAACTAATCCAGAATAAGTTTGACTTAAAATTTAGATAAAAGTATGGAAAAATTAATCATATTTACTTGGAGTTAAGAGTTCAATCAAACTCTTTTGGGGGTTATCTTCTCTTGGGTTCTTGTAAATCAGGATTTGGAATCTGGAAGAAGGCTATCCAGCTATCATGTAGCTCAATGAATAGGGAGTCTCTACTTTAAAGTCATAGATTCCCAAGATTTTCTCCAGAAAATATAGAGTTAAAAGAGTCTAATATAAATCTCTTACTAGGAGAGTGATATCTCCTAGCTCCAAATGCTCCTGCAGTATATGCATGCAACATTTCTTTTTATAAAACATTTCTTGGCTAACATGGATAAAGCTTTGCTTTCCCAAGAAACTGCTAGTATTTAAAGATAGAAAAGGTCTTCTCTGATACCATGGTGATGAAATCATTGGTGCAAGTATATATATCACCTCTATTTAGACTAAAGTTGACTTCATTCTTTATAACCTTAACATCATCCTTGACCTTAAAGCATCCTTCTTTCACAGTGTGGATTATCACCATAAATCTTGATGCTGACAACCATGACAGGTTGTTTACTTCTATAACTGCCTGACCTTCATTTCTGTTCAAATTCTCATGAAATACACAACTAGAAGAGACCCTCACGTACCATTTAGATTATCCCCTTTCTTCCAAACTGAGTCTGTCCTACTTCTCTAGGGCAAGGAGATCATTGTCATTGTCTACCCATCCCATCCCAATGTCTGAGCTCACTCCCCCAACACATAACTTAGTCTGCTGAGGTTGTGAATAGGATTTCTTACTGATAGTAAGACGTTGTTGGTTTTGAGTAGACCTTGGCCTTAAAGCAGGCCATTGTTTTTTACAGTTGTGTGTTCGCATCTCTCCAAGTTCTTCTATATTTCAAGAGCAGCCAAAAAGTTCTATAACCTTTAAAGTCTTCCACGATAATTTTAGACAGCATTGTTGTCGTCCTTTCCTGACTATTCAAAGTTCTTATTGTCTACACTACACATTGGCACTCAATTATATTTAACACACAACAACAATAACAATAGGAGAGGCAGTGTGGTATAGTGGTAGGGTTGGGATTTGGAATAAGAGGACTTGAGGTTCTAATCCTGCCTTGGTTTCCCTGACTCTATTGACCTTAAACAAATCACTTATCCATTCTGGTTGTCAATTTCTTTATCTGTGAAATGACCGAGTTGGACTTGGTAACCTCTGGTGTCCCTTCCTGTTTTAAATATATGATCCAATTCAGTGCTTGCAATTGGAAAGTGCTTTACAGGGTACAAAATGTTTTCACAGTCACTATCTCATTTGATCCTTGTAACAATCTCGTAAAGAATACAAGTATTATTACCTCTGTTTTATGTATGAGGATACTTAGGGCAGCAAGACTTGGATCTGAATCCCGGCATTGCCACATCCTCACTATGTTACCATGGGTAAATTATTTAATGAATTGGTTGAAGTTAAATGATTTACCAAGTAAGGATGTGTCAGTTTTGGGATTCAAATTAAGATTTTGTTATTATCAAGTCCATCTTGAATTACTTTCTAGTCATTTCATATGGATTTGTCTTGTATCTCCAACTGTACTGCAAGCTCCAAAAGGGTAGAGACTATGCCATTTTTTTCTTCACTACTAGTACTCAGATAAACATTTGGATTATAGAATTATAGAGTCATGGCCTATCAGTCTGGGAGAGACCTTAGAAACCATGTAGCACACCACTACCTTTTTACAGAGGAGGAAACTGATGCTTAGTGAGGGAAAGTCACTTGTCTAAGGTTGCACAGAAAGCCAGAGGCAGAGGCAGAGGCAGAACAAACTTCCCTATGTGTATATAGAAGCATAACATGGGCAGATGTTCAGGCATAGGTGTTCAATAAATGCTTACTGACTTGGAATGAATTTTTGATTTAATTATCTCTACAGGGTGTTCTATTCAACTGATCATCTAAAGCCAGGTAGACCTCCAAAGAGAAGCCTCGTAAGAGCTTCTCTACCAATCAAGTAACTCAAAATATTAATATTTTACTCCAAATATTAATATTGGAGATCTATTAAAAAGTTACTCATTTCAATGCTCCTGGGATGCCAATGGGAATTATTCTAATTTGCAAATGAACAGGCTGTGGATATCAAAAGTTCTCCTAGTTAGTACTAGTATTAGATAGTACTAGCTAAGAGGCTGAACTCAGCCTCTTATTTAATTACTGAGGCCCTGATTCCTAATCTTTGGATCAATTTGTGTCTCAAAAGTTTTTTTTTTTATTTTAAGAAGAAAAACTTAGCCAAGTACCACTGAATCCACGTGATCATCTCTAGGAATGTGTCAACACTCAAATGATATCTTAGCAATCAGGTTGAATTTTTCACTAAGTTGATAAGGAACTTTTTTTTATAAAAGCTTGGACTTTTTAAAGGCCACTTTAACCTTTGGCTATGGTCAAGATGTTCATAGCTTTAATGTTTGCTGATTGTGAAAATATGAGTATTTTTTTGAGATTAGAATTCATGAGTCTTTTATGCATGACCAAGTGCTTGAGAAGAGTTTGAATGTATTTTGCCAAGGAATAGTAATACTTTATGTTTAGATAGAGATGATGTAAAAGCTTATTAAGCTATAACATAAGCAAGTTACTGTCTTCTAGCACCAAAACCAGAAACTATTCCTATTTTAATTTTAAGCCTATAGTCTAGCACACACAGATACTGGGTGGATATTTCTACTGAGCTGTAAAACCAATCTGGTGTAACTTTCCTTTAACAAAGAATAAGAATATCATGAAAGTGTCTTGTGAATACAACTTTGTGGGAAGATGGGAGCTAGTCTTGGTAAATACTGTGATGGTGATTACAAAAGAAATGAAAGATAGAAAGAAGAGAATTTCAGAGATAAATTTTTTTCTACCTGCCTAATGCAGTAGCTAAAATGTGAGAGACAGCATGATGGAAAAACCAATTTATTTGTAATCAGAAGATTTGGATTCAAGTCACGGCTTCTACATTGACTTTGGATAACTCACTTGATGTCTTTAAACCTCTGTTTTTTCATTTGAAAAGTGAGGACAGTAATACTTATCCTGTCTTCTTCATAGAGTTATTGTGAGGAAAGCATTTAGTAAGTCTTAAAATGCTACATAAACAGGTAGAACATCAAAGATTTTATTGGTTTGTGGAACTCCCAGTGTGTGATCTCCCTCTATCAACAAAAGCTACAATTCATCCAAACTTAGTTGATAAGTCTTAGGATATTGCTTGAGACACATAGAGGTTAAATGATTCACTAAAGGTCATATTTTTAAGTGTCAGAGGTGAAATTTGGATCTAAGTCTTCCTGATTCCAAACCAAGTATTTTAATCACTATCCCATGCTGCCACTGCTAGGGAATATCTAGGGTAATTTCTTTTGAATGATTATGTATCTCATGTAGGAGGCTTTGCAAAATTCTGAGACTCAGAATTAGCATAATGTCATTTGCAAAAAGGATCAGTATTAAATAGGACTATGATAATAAAATTTTTATTTAAAAACACACACACACAAAGCCAAACATTTAACTAATTATAATAACTAATCTTCATTCCACAGAACAGATAATGAAAGATTCATCTCTCTTCTTGGCAGAGAAGTGGTGGGGAATACATGATGTTGTCATATTGTCAGACATAGTCTTGATATCAGTTGTTTTTGCTTAGCTCTTCTTTATCACAAGTGCAGGGTTCATTTCTGAGAGCTATGGGGGTGGGATGGACGATGATATTTTCATAAATGACTAATATAAAAGGAAAAGGCACAATAAATCTTTTTTAAAAGCATTGAATAGGAGAAAAAGAATTGTCTGGATGATATTAGGAGCACTGTGTAGTGTTGTTAATGATCCCAAACTTTTTCCTTAAACAAAGGCCCATGTTTTTATACCAATATTCCTTCAGTGATGCCAAATGGCTAAGAATCATGGAACATCATACTCTTCAAAGAATTAAATTAGCAGGTCACCCAAAAGATGATGGAAAGATTCATCATGAATGTGATTCAGCTTTAGTACGTAACCAAAAGTAGAGTTAAAAACAGAGATGTATAGCCAGAATAGGAGGTAGGCTGATCATATAGTAAAAGATAACAGATACTACAGTTCTTCATTAAGTACACACATGATGTCAAGAGATCCAGAAGAAGTCCTTTATCATGCTGAATGGACCCTCTGTAGAGGAGTTACGGGAGTTCATGAAAGAATGCCTAATGTGCGGAGACATGGATGGGTTGTCATCTGCATTACCCATGTGGATGAAGTCAGATCATCAAAATAGAAAAGTAAGAAGAAATTTAAATGAGTTCTTAATTACATAAATATATGTGCTGTAGTGTATCAGTAAGGTAAGATTTATGACCTTGAGAATCACCATGAACATGTCTGTATGGTTCAGAATTGCAAAGTATGAAAAACTCTCTAGGTAGAAGGCAGAGGAAGTATAACATTTATTTAGACACCAGAGGATCAAATCCCAAGACCAATAACTCCAATTTGATATAGCAGTAATTATATTCCAAAACCAGTAAGCCCACCTCAGTGTAGCAACAAGGAAATTATGACATAGTATTACAGCAAGGAACCAAATCATCCTGTAACCTTCCTCCCTGTGAACCCTCATGAATCCTAACTGTCTGCTTGCCTGAGTTCTCTCCTCCCTCAGTTCTTTGGTCTCAGAAGCATCCTGGTTTCCACTCTCCACTCCACAATCTTTCTGTAGCTCTGTCATCTCAGAGTTCTTACTTCTCCTCCTTGGGCTGGATTCTGACCTCTCACTTCTGACTTCTGAATTCTCAGTTCTCAACAGCTGCCTTCTGGGTGTATATACTCTTTTTAGGGCCTGAGGGCTTCATACCCAATCAGCGAAAGGGTGTGGGCTTGAGTCTTAGCATTTACTTAGCAAAAGAGTGTGGGAAAGATCTTTAATCACTAATTGGCATCACAAAGGTGTAGGCCTGCCTCTAAGCAGGCCTCCTTTAACTGGCCCCACCTGAGGCCTATTGAATGGGTGGGGAAAGATCTTAAATCACATTATCACCATATGTAGATATAAGTATAACACTGGATTACTTCGCAACACCCCCCCCCTCCATTTCCCCAAGGTCAAGTAGGTCATGTTTCAATTCTCCCCCAAGGTTCTGTGGTACCATTAAGGGGTTTGGGGGTATCTAGGCTCTTTGAAAATGACTCCATTCCCCACCAATAGTGTTCACCCAAGTGTAGGCAGATCCCCTGTATTCCAGTTCCATTTAATCACTCAAAGCCAGATTAGCTTTTAAAAAGAAATATTTACCTAAAGATATAATTACAAATATACAAACTTACTTCCCCACAACATGATTCATACTCATACATGCACCCCTGAATCACTTAGGTCTCTGGGGAAGGGAAAAGGATTAGGTTGATAGCTTAGCTCAGGTCCTATAGAGCAAATAGTCCCAGGTCTAAGTCCAAAACCCACCTTGTCCTCAAGTCCTAGGCACCCTAGCTTCTCTTGGGTTCCCTACTGAGCTACTTGGCTGTACCATCCTGCCTGAAATCCTGGCACCAAGGTTACCATGGCTCAAACTCTAAAGTCAGGTGGGTATCACTATTGGCATCTGAAACTTAGAAGGACAAATGAAACAGAACAGAAACAAAACTCATAAGCCCATTTCTCAGAGTTGAAATAGAAGAAAGAATGAACAACAGAAGGAAGTCCTTCCCCTCCCTGGTTCAGTTCATGGCACCTACATTGTGGGTAAATTGTGATCTTTGCCCTCTGGACACAGCAGGGAGGAGCACTTAGGAAAGATCTGAACCAGAAAGAGCAGCAGAAAGGGAACCATCTCAACCTCACCAATCTTAAAGATGTCAGCCTATTCTAGTTGCAGCCAAGCAAAAGAAGCTATACTGGTAGGGGAAAAAAGAATGCCTCTACTTTAGGAGATCTAGGTATGCCCAGGCAAGTCCTCAGGACATCTCCATGTTAGCCGATCTGGGCATGCTCCAAAGGCCCCATTTACACAGAACTGAAAACTCTTTGAGAGACTTTTTATTGACTGAGAATCTCTTCTGAACCATGGTAGTTAAAGGTGAGAAGGTTCTATGAGGTTATTTAGCCCACTCCTCTTCTACTTCCTATGTAAATTCTTCAGACTCCCTCTGAATACCTATTCACCAGTGCTTTGCCCATAATTAGTGAAAACAGCTTTAACAAACAATCTCTATTCTTTTTCTGTGAACATAATTTAAATGACTTAATTTTTTACTATTTATTTTTTCTCTTTATTTCTTTGTCTCTTCTCAAACCTAGATGAAGATGTTTCTCCTTATTTCTTTTAATTATTATTATTATTAAATGAATGCTATTAAATATTTACTAAACACCAGTGTGCTAGGAGTTATACATCATATAAGAAATTGACATAGTCCAGGAAGTCCTTGACATGTAAGGATAGTTCAGGGGTGGGGAACCTGTGGCCTTGAGGCCACTGGTAGCCTTTTAGGTCCTTGGATGCAGCCTTTTGACTTAGTCCAAGTTTTACAGAACAAATCTTTTTATTAAGAGGATTTGTTTTGTGAAGTTTGGATTCAGTCAAAGGGCCACACTTGAGGACCTAGAGGGGTACATGTAGCCTTGAGGCCATAGGTTCCCCATAGGTTTGTAAATTTGTATTATGCAAATTCAACTTTACCTATGGAATTCTAAAAGAAATCTGCATTCCAAAAAAAAAAAAAAACAACCCACCTATGTTTACTGTACAGTACTATGGCCTCTTTTTCTGCTCCTACCCTTTGGCTTGGTGCTCCATGACCTTCTGCCCCCTCTCCCAAACCCCCAGAAAACTAAATAAAAAAACCCCTCCAAGTGAAAGCAGAAAAATTGACCTAAATTGGAGGCTTGGCTTGACACCTCCTGAACCAGACTTTTGCCCCACCCTTTGCCCACCAATATATCCACTCCCCACCCCGACCCTGTCTGTCCCTGGCTCCCGCATGTCACCTGTCCTCCCCAGTTTATATTCACGTTTGTCCTCCACTCTCCACCTCCTTCCTCTCAGTGCCAGTAGTGAGGCCCCCATGTGGCTGGCCTACCCCCCCCCATCCCACCCTATGTCCCTCCTCTTACTTTCACTTCTCTGTCCCTAGCTCTCACATGCCCTTGAACCATGTGCTAGGCCCCTCCCATCACAGGTGCATGGCCCTCTTCCTACCTTCCCTCCTCCTTCCCTCCCTTTCCCATGTTGGGGGGCAATTTCACAACATGTAAAAACTTTAAATTAACTCACATAAAGGGAACTGTCTGAACTTAAGGATATCTCTTGTATTTAAATAAAGAATGAGTAATTCAGCTGAATGGTCTAGAGGCCCCAGGAGTGCTTCTGAACTCCCAGAAGAGGTTGTTCAGAATTTCTCTCCCTGGCTCCATTTCTTTTTGTCTCATAATGACAGGCTTCAAAGTTGCCTTTGATACCTTCACTATCCTCAGAGCAGGAAGGACTAGCTACCTGGGTAGAACTAGCAACAGGAAGGACACTAGTTTTCATTTTTTTAATAATTAAGATTTTTTATTTTTAGTTTACAATGCTCAGTTCCACATAATTTTGAGCTCCAGATTTTCTTCTCCCCCTTCCCCCACTCCAAGATGGTATGGAATCCGGTATATCTTCTACATATAACTTCGCATTGAACTTATTTACACAATAGTCAAGTTGTAAAGAAGAATTATGACCCATGGAATGAATCAGGAGAAAGAAGAAACAAAACCAAAAAAGACGAAAAACAAACAAAAGAGAAAAAAAAAGGGAAAAAAAAGGACAGCAAACAGTGTGCCTCAATCTGCTTTCATACTTCATAGTTCTTTCTCTGGAGGTAGATAGCTCTTTCTATCATGAGTCCTTTGGAGTTGTCTTTGCACCTTGTATTGCTGAGAAGAGCAAAGTTCATCAAGGTTAGTCATATATATATATATGTGTATAATGTTCTCCTGGTTCTGCTCTGCTCACTCAGCATTATATTGTGTAGGTTTTGCCATGTTATTTTGAAGTCCATATCTTCCCCATTTCTTATAGCACAATAGTATTCCATTACATTCATATACCACAACTTGTTCAGCCATTCCTCAATTGATGGGCATCCCTTTGATTTCCAATTCTTTGCTACTACAAAAAGAGCTGCTCTAAATATTTTTGTACATATGGGTCCTTTTCCCCCTTGTGTGATCTCTTTGGGATACTACCCTAGAAGTGGTATTGCTGGGTCAAAGGGTATGAACATTCCTGTGGCCCTTTGGGTGTAGTTCCAAATTATCTCCAAAATGGCTGGATCAGTTCACAACTCCACCAACAGTGGAACAGTGTTCCATTTTTCCCACATCCTCTCCAGCACTTATCATTTTCCTGTTCTGTCATTTTAGCCAATTTGACAGGAGAGATGTGGTACCTAAGAGTTGTTTTGATTTGCATTTCTCTAATCAGTAGTGATTTCAAGCATTTTTCCATATGAATGCAGATATCTTTAATTTCTTCCTCTGAAAACTGCCTGTTCATATCCTTTGACCATTTCTCAATTGGGGAATGACTTGTATTCCTATCAATTTGACTCAGTTCCCTGTATATTTTAGAGATCAGGCCTGTATCAGAGACACTGGTTGTAAAGATTTTCTCCCAATTTTCTGCTTCCCTCCTAATCTTTGTTACCCTAACTTTTTTTATACAAAAATGTTTTAATTTAACATAATCAAAAGTATCCATTTTACATTTTGTAATGTTCTCTATCTCTTGTTGTGTCATGAATTCTTTGCTTTTCCATAAGTCTGATATGTAAGCTATTCCTTGCTTTCCCAAATTGCTTATAGTATCAGCCTTTATTCCTAAATCATGAACCCATTTTGACTTTATTTTGGTATATGGTATAAGATATTGGTCTATGCCCAGTTTCTGCCCTAACATTTTCCAATTTTCCTTGCAGTTTTTGTGAAATAGTGAATTCTTAGCCCAGAAGCTGGATTATTTGGGTTTATCAAAGAGTAGATTGCTATAGTCATTGAGTACTGCATCTTCTGTCCTTATCCTATTCCACTGATCCAAGGCTCTGTTTCTTAGCCAGTACCAGGCAGTTTTGATGACTGCTGCTTTATAGTACAGTTTAATATCCGTTATGGCTAGGCCACCTTCCCTAGCATTTCTTTTCATTAGTACCCTAGATATTCTAGAACTCTTGTTCTTCCAGATGAATTTTGTTATTGTTTTGTCCAGCTCTGTAAAATAATTTTTTGGTAGTTTGATTGCTATGGCACTGAATAAATATATCAATTTTGGTAAAATTGTCATTTTTATTATATTAGCTCAGCCTAACCATGAGCAACTGATATTTTTCCATTTATTTAGATCTGACTTTATTTGCATGAAAAGTGTTTCATAATTACGTTCATATAAGCCCTGGGTTTGTTTTGGCAGATAGACTTCCAAATATTTTATAGTGTGTACAGTAACTTTGAATGGAATTTCTCTTTCTATCTCGTGCTGTTGGGCTTTGTTAGTAATGTAAAGGAATGCCGAGGATTTATGTAGGTTTATTTTATATCCTGCAATTTTGCTAAAGTTGTTTATTATTTCAAGTAGTTTTTTACTTGATTCTCTAGGATTCTCTAAGTAAATTGTCATATCATCTGCAAAAAGTGATAATTTAGTTTCTTCTGAGAAGATCAATGACTATTGCCCGGTGAATGTGAAATAACTTGGGTTTTTTTTTCCTTTCTATTTTTGGGGCAGTGGAGGGGGGTGGTGGCTATACTTCAGGTTACCAGGTCAACTGGAGGAAATAGACAATGAATTCCTGATTCAGAACATAAAGTTGGCCCTAGTTGCAATAAAATTGTGATGTAGCACTTCATCTACATAGAAATCCCCTCATGCTCATTGTCTTGCAGAGTAGCAAAGCAGGGTAGCTTAATAAATTCTTAAATTGCTTGGCTGGTAATTTTGTCCTTCAGAAAGTGGAATATTAGTGAAGATTGGTGAAGACCTGATGGTGACAATTTAGGATGTTGTAGATAGCACTCATCCTTTGTTAGTTGTTTAACTTAATGACCTCTAAGATCTTTTCTGACCACGAAATGGTGATTCTATTATTTGGTGTATTTGTGTGTATATATGTGTGACAGAGCATGAATAAGAGTAAAGTGTGTGCTTAGTATAAGCCAAGAGAGGACTTGTCCATTTATGGCATTTCTGCTTCACTGTTGTTTCTAAGAGTAAAAAACAAACAATACCCTCTGCCACTCCCAACCTCTCAAGGGAAAAAAAAAAACATCAAAAGACCTGCCTCAGAAATAGGAGAACAGGTAAGAAATTGTGAGATTGCACTCTGGTTTCTACTTCAATTCAAGCCGTCCAACAAGCAATTGTTAAGGACCTGCTGCATGTAAGGAACTTTGTTAGCCACTAAGGTCACAAAGAAGAAACAAAAAGCATTGTATCATATTAGGGAGTAGCAAAACCCTGGTTTGGAGCAAAATGCAGTGGCGATTAACAGAAAGTAGTTCCTGAAAGTGTGGAAGGAAAGAGTTAACCCAATTACTGTCCTGATTGTGAGATACGTTTCTCCTGACTTACACAAGCAAAAGGCAGAGCTGTCTCCATAGCTCTTACCCCTCTGATAATTGGTAGTTACTGCCTCTGTCATGCACCATCAAGGTGACTTAGGCTAAGTCCCTGACCCTCCCTGGACCTCAGTTTTCTCATAACTCCAAATCTAATTCTATGATCCTCCTCCTCCCCCCAACCCCCATTTCTGTTCCAATCCTCATCGTAGCTACTAATTCCAATGCTCTGAATAATTCATACTGCCTCCTCCCCACACTTCTACCTATCAAAATCCTACCCAACCTTAAAGGCCTGTCTCAAAGCCACTTTCTCCACAAAGCCTTCCGTGCCATCCTAAACTGAATATGATTCCTGACCCTCCATAACATTTTGTTTGTAGCCTCTCTTTTGTCATTTGCATCATGCTGTTAAAATATAGCTATTTGTGTAAATATCTCATTTTCCATTAGATTATAAGCTCCTTGAGGGCAGGAACTATGCTTTATTCATCTTTGTGGAACCTCAAGCACTAAACATAATGCCTTGTTCATAGTAGGTGTCCTGTTTAATTGAGTTGAAGTCTTGTATTTCACCCCAGAGGGGCAGATCAGTTGATATGAGATCACCTAACATTCTTTTTGAGAAATCTCATCAGAAACAAAAGAATAATTATTGAATTTTCTAATTGTTCTTTCCATGGACTTTAGAGCATAATGTACATTATTCTGGTGAATAGATATTCAGACAGGCAAGTATTAGAATGACTTTTAAATGGTATTGACCATTACCGTGCCTTAACACAGTGCCTGACATGTTGTTGTTGTTGCGTCCTTGTTCATGTCCCCATTTGGGGTTTTCACATTGTAGGTACTTAAATAGTCATTGACCGTTGACAATCCCTATTATTTCCAGCTTGGTGAAATGATGCTCGTATTTAAGAGACGGTAGAAAATTCCCATCACGGCAGGCTCGGTGGGTATTTTGAAGCCTTGCTTAAAAGGCAAAAGGAAACCGTGTTTCATTATGACCATTTTTATGAGACCAAGGCTTAAAGGGTCAAGCTTCTATGACTTGACCTACAGCTTCTTTGGATTCCCATGTAATAACAGATGTTCTTTTCAAGACTTAGGTTACTTGAATGGGAAGAAGAAATAACTTAGATTTTTTTTAAAGGATGTAAATCCATTTGAGATGAGTTTGTAAAGCCTATTGTTGCTTTAAATCTTTCCCTCTGCTTCTTTTCATAGGCAATTTCAAACAACTTCCCAGAGTACTTAATAAAAAAAGTACACGCAAATTTTGTTGTGATCCATTTTCATGATTTATGGAACTTCACATATGACTTTCAAAACAATGAGGGAAGTGTTTTGAAAAAAGAGTTTACCAAAATAGTTTGAAAGAATAATGGGAATTCATTTTTTTTTACATCCCACTTTGATAAGGAAATAGATAAAAAATACTGTTGTTCTCGAGTTCAGAAGACAAAGACTGAGCTTCTTGCTAGGGGATGCTAAACAAAGGCATAGATGGGAAATGGAGTGGTCAGGGGTCATCAGTCTGGATTTGGGGATAGGTAAATAGCTCCTTAATATTTGCACTAAACACTGACTTTTTCACATACCCACAGGCATCTACAAGAGGAGATGATATAGTTGGGAAAGCCTATGAACTTTCATTTTTGCTTTGTTGGTTGCAAATTTTATACGTGGGCAAGGATGGTTGTTGTTGAGGGGTCTGTTTTTATAGCTTTATCATTGCAGGGTACCCTTAAAGTGGAAATTCCTTTTATCAGTACGGATTGACAAGTCCTTTGCAATTTATAATCTTAGTTGCTTGGTAGCATTGTAAGTTAAGAACCTTGTCTCGTAGCTAGTGTATGTCTGAGGCAGGACTAGAGCCCAAGTTTTCCTGACTACCAACTACCATACCATGCTGTATATCTTTTCTGACATAGGATTTGGATAATAAAAATTTTCTAAGCTTAGATCACTAAGTACTAGGTACTCTAAAAGGGGAATTAGGTCCAGTTTCTGGGTCCTATCAAAGTATCTCCTTTGAGAACAGTCTTCAAAAGGAAGGCAGAGGTGTAAACAACTTATTTGTAATGTGATCAAATCCTCAGGACTTTCTGCTTCTTCTTGAGGTGGTCCTGGTCTTTCTATTGCCTCTCCATTCTATCTTTGGCTATTTCTTTTGGTCATTCCATCCTGTTTCAATTCAGCTTTTGTTTTGGTGACTGCTTCTGTTTCTCACTTTGGCTTTGGTGCCTTCCCCATCCTCCAGCCCCAAGTGCCATTTCCTCTCATCCTTGGTGCTGCTTATAGCCGTTAACCTCTCATCTCCCATCACAGAATAACTTTGACAGCATATGTGAACTTATGTAAAAGACAATTATTAGAAGATTAGTTTTGTTCTTTCTTCTGAGGAACAAAGGAAATAGTTAATTTGTTTTAGATTGCTTAAAAGAAGCAACCCTTATCTACAAGCATGAAGATCAACTAGATCAGAGGTAACAAACTCAAAAACAGATAGATCCCTGTGGCTGCATATTGTTTTTAGAAAACTGCAGATTAGCATTATCTATGTTGTATTATATTTCTTTTTGTTTGTTTTTTAAATTGAAGAGTTTTATTTTGACACAGTCATTTCCAAGAAACAACCTCCTCCCTCCCAACAATGATACCTTCCTTTACTGAAAGGTAAACAAATTGGATTTTCTGCAATATACCATTAAACCATTCTAATAAAACATTCCCAGACCTTCTTAATCTCAGTGTCTTCTCTCTGACTATCTCCAGTTTATCCAGCATGTATCTTCTTTGGACATAGTTGTTTGCATATTGTCTCTCTCATTAGACCGATCACCTTGGGGGCATAGGGGCTGTTTTTTTACATTTCTGTGTATTCCCAGTACTTAGCACAGTGTCTAGCCACATAGTAAGTGCTTAATAAAGCATTGTTGACTGGAATACTAGTTTTGGCTTCAATGTTTTTATTTTTGAATTTAGTTAAAACCCCATTTAAGGCAGGGGTGTTGTGAACCCAAGACTTTTTATTAGGTTATCTGTGACCGCTTCTAATTAGGCAAGACTGAATGATAAAGAAGACACAATCCTTATGTTATACTATATTTCTATTTATTTTGTTAAACATTTCACAATTACATTTTAATTTGGTGTGTGGTGCACTCTGTGAGAGGACCTGAGTTTAATATCTCTGAACTAGCTGATCACTTATAACTTCCAACCCGGGGATTTTATTTTCCTATGGCTACACATGCATGGTTATGACTTTGTAGATTTGATATAATTGACTTCACAGACGCCTATTAGGAAAAGGAAGAATACATTAATGATACCTTGCCCACAGGGCAAGGGACAGGACTGAGCCTTAGACCTGTTTTCATCAATATAGAGAACTCCCCGGTGAGTAAACTTCCCTCTACCAATGTAGATCAGCACCTTCCCTGAAACTTGTAAGCTTAGAAAATTGCTTAGATCCCTGAGAGCTTAAGTGACTTTCCTAATGGCACATAGCCTCAAAGTGTAAAAGACAGAACTTGAGCCTGGGTCTTCCTGGATTTGAGGCCAGCTCTCTATGCACTATGCCTCCCTCTTGCCTTGCCTTGTAGCTGGCTCTATGTAGATACTTGTCAAATGAATGAATCTTTATATGAGTGAGTGAGTAAATGAATGAAGTATATCTGAAGTTGGACTATTTGATAAAGTGTTGAGATTTCTTACCAGTGATTTCTCTATTGCCAGAGAAGAGTCATGCAGTAAATGGAAGAGTCCAAGATATCTAGGATATTGGAGGCACTAAAAGTCTTACTCTGTTAACAAACTGAAAGGTCCCAGTGAATGGTTTGGCTGTAAAAGAAGTGAGAAAAATTATGAGCAGAAAGATGACCTGTCCATAAATATTGCTTTGTAAACATTTATAAAAGGTTCAGGCATTCATTTTGGCTTTAAAAAGGGAAATGTTTCCCCACAAGTATGGCATGCTATGGATTTTGAGCACACAGGGTTTTCTCTACTTTTACAAATAGTACTATGATGACAACTTACTCATGCAGATTGACTTTTTTAAGATCCACGCTATGCTGAACTTTGTTCTAGTGCTATTCTCTTTTCTCCTCTTCCTTCTAGTCCATATTTTTGGCAAATCATGGAACCCGAGGTATTGTATGAAAATTTACTATCCATTCAACCCAAGAAAATAATAAATGTTTCATTCAGCAATCTAGTACTGACTTTTAAAAAAAAAGTCACAAAGAAGTTTGGGACATTAATTTATAGGAACAAAATCGTGAAATACGAGTACTTAAATATCAAACTGGTGTCCCATAAAAACAGTTAATCAAAAATGTGGGTTTTTTAAAAAAAAATCTTAAAAGGGACCTGATGTCTCAGGTAACATGGTACAATTCAACTTTTGTGCCAACAGGACCTTTGGGAAGTACAAGACTTTTCTTTAACTATTTGGATACCAACAGGGTTGAACATTGTTTTGATTCATTAAACATGGATATTTTTAATCTACCGAGGTGTAGGGATAGCAGTTAGCACAGTTGTCCCTTCCCATTTACTATCTTGTTTTAACCTGTTAAACAGATGTACTGGGAGATTTGATTTGAACATGTCAGTTAGAACTCCTTGTCAATAACCAGTGACCCCATTAAGCTAGAGCTAGGGAAATGAACTGGTGATAAGAGCAGTTTACCAACCCCGAGGGAAGGTGGTGAAGTCTAAAGTGACTGAGTAAGAATAAACCAAGATAAGGTACATTAGTCGGCTTAGGATCTGGGGTTTGACCAGAATGCTTTTACAGTTACTTATTCTGATATTTTCTTTTTGTTATGGCTGCTTTATCTTGGCTACCTTCCAGTTCAAATACATCATAATAAGCTTTGCTGCATATATATGACAACACCTTCTTTATAACACCCAGAAAACTTTGTTTAATTATTGGAAGTTTCAGAGGGTCTGCAATGTGTTAACTTTGGAAACTATCATTTGGTCTGTTAATTTTCAGTTTATTTATCTTCTTAAGCAAGCAAACATAAGTTGTAAATTTCTGCAAAATAAAAGATACTTGATTATGTCTATAGTTCCCACTATTCAACCTTCTTTCTTGCCCCCAATCCTCACATATTTCATGGACTCGGTCCATGGAAAAAGTTTATATTGTTAGTTAATTTCTGTATATGCTCAATTTATACTATTATAGTTTATACATGTCTAAGTGTTACTTTGCAAATATTCATATGTTTTATTCATATGTTTATATATAGAGGCAGCTTGTCATAGCAGATAGAGAGATGGCCTTGGAACTAGGAAGACTTGGTGCATACTAGCTTTCACAGTACACTGTGAGCTTCTTGAGAATACTTTCTTTTGCTTTTGTCTCCTCAGTGCCTGACACATGGTAGGCATTTAACAAATTCCTGTTGACTAGTGACTCTGGGCAAGTCACTTAACCTCTTTGTTCTAGGTAACTCTTTAAGACTATAAGTTGCAGAGAAGCTACTGACCTGCATTGGTAGAAGTTTTCTCACTTGGAGGATTCCCCATATCAGTGAAATTATCACTCCAGTACCTATCCATATGTGTGTATTTAGTCTCCTCAGATTATAAACATTAACTCTTGTAAAGAACAAGAGAGATCATATTGTCTACCCTGATCAGTCACGGTGGAATAGCTAGGATTAGAATCTAGGTCACATGATTGCCATACCACTGATCTTTCTATTACAGCATATTGTTTATTAAGAAAGTAACTCCCTTGAGGGTAAAAAGCATGTCTTCCAAAAATGTTTGCAGCTCTAAATAGTAGCTAGCACCTTGATGGATGTAGATATGGCTAATAAATGAAGTTAAACACACCAGGGTGTCAGAGTTGAGTTGTATTTTTAAGCCAAGATTTAAAAAAAAATTAGAGAGACAAAGTTTTTGGAAGGAGAGTGTATGTGACATGACTAGTACAAAAACTCAGAGGTAAGAAAAGGAAAGATATAAATGGAGGGTTCAAATATATCCAGGATGTAGTAGGCACCAAAAATATTATATGCCCAACTTGAGCCTGGTGCTCAAAATAATATGTCCTTCAGTGACAGGAAAATTTGAAAGTACTAAATGTTTCTGCATAAGTTAGCTTGTTTGGGCCAGTTCTAATTCCAACGGAATGCTTTGTCTCTCTTACATATACAAACCATATCACCAAAGCCAAAATAAAGCTAGCAATCATTTTACCATGGACAATTTTTAGTGACTACTAAAAAAACCCTCAGCCTGTCATGGTGTACTCTTGGCTATCTTCCTTTGGTTAGCTTCCAAATCAAAATACATAAATACCCAAAGCTTGTACTTAATTAGAATTGTGACTCTTAATAGATTCCAGGAATATGAGTTGATTGTCTGTCCTTTCTCAAACAGGACATTTACCTTGGGTAGAAAAGACTCAAGGACAAAAACTGCTAGCATTCAATAGGGGCCACTGGATAAATATGAATAATTGTCAGTAATTCTAGGAATTTCGTTAAGGGGCAGCTGAAGCTTTGAGATGTTTACCTTTAAAAATGCTTGTGTCGTATTAGATTTTCTATGTAGGTGGGAAATGAAGTGCTTGAACCGCTTTCACTTACTTCTGAGTACCTCTTGGATAAGAATCAGGTACTTGCTTTAAAATGTGAGAGATTCCAAAAGATAATATTTAATTTGGCCTTTCATTGGAAATTTACATTAAAAAAAGGCTTAAGGCTTCACTTCATTAGAGGGAGTACAAGTACTGGAGGTCTTCAGAATGACGAGAAGGATCCTTTGCTTAATCAGGATGAAGTAGATTTGGAAAATCCTGGGGAAGAGCAGCTCCATTTGTCCTATGCCTCTGCAGCTCTAAAAAGATTCAAGAAAGATACCTTGGTTGGCTTTGTTGTCACCATGGTGATTCAGAATCTCTGATGCCCAAGGAAGTATGTTTGTGGGGACACCATCCATTTACTTGATGTAACTTCAACTAATGAATCTCATGCGCCCTTTGATAATAATGCATAGGCATTTCTGAGTGTCTCCAAAAGCAGCCAATGGTACAGAAGCAGCTTGCCATTTGATCTCTGGGCTCTCTCCTCTTGAGGCAATTTGTCATCAGTGCTGACTGATTGGCTGGCTATATAGTTTCCCAAGTAAGATGAGATGGAAGCCTGGAGTCAGTAGCATTCCCCCTATCAAAATAACATTTGATTTCAATTAAAGCAATCAGTACTGGAGAGCATTAATGTAAATGTTTAGGAAAGTTGACTTGCAGATTTTGAAATTTCTTCCAATTTTGTTTAGAATCCTATAGAGTATGGGTAATCTAATGCTGAAAAATGAGAACTATTCAGAAAGATAGTTACAATCATTGCATCTGAAATGCATCCTCGTTATTTCCAAAGAGTAAAAAGAACAACAGGAAAAACTGTGATTATTTGGCAATGTGAAAGCTAACATGAATAAAAATTAGAAGGCCGTTCCAGGTAGAATTTTTTTTAAGTAATCAGAATTCAGGGTCTAGCTGCTCTGATGTGTCTCTAAGGTCTTTGCATTTTCAAATGATAGGAGGATATTATATTTTCAAACTGCACGAGTAGAAGTATATTTTTAATTCCACCAACATCTTACTTTCATAGAGGTATCACTGGGTTCTTGTGTCAGTGGAGTGCACCTCTGGTAGGTCCGTCCAAGCTGGAAAAGATATGAATACAGGCCCAATAATAACTTCCTTGAAACTGGTAATAGACTATGTGGAAGTTTTTGGAAGATATTTATTAGCTAAGCTGATAGTGGGTAATGTCTAGATTGGCCATGAGGTGAGCATTTTTTTTTTCTGTCACAACAGCTCTAGGAAGTCATCTGCTAAATCAGATTGGGGTTGTAATCTGCGTTGGTGGAGGGAACCCTAGTGGAGATATCTTGGAAATATTAAAGTAAGGATTGGGAAGAGGAGTGATTTCTTTTCTACTATCAGCAGGCCAGCAGAGACCACTTTAGTGGCAAAGTGCAAATTCCTCTGAAGCCATAGCATAAAATTAGAGGCATCTCAGAGTTGAAAGGCTCTGAAGAATTCCTTGATTCTGATCTATGCCCGAGCAAAAATCTTCTCCAGAAGATTTCTGATATGCATCCGGTTTTATAAAGATGATAAATGCAGGGAAATAGGTATATTATATGTATGTATGTACACAAATACACATATACATACATACATATATTTATTTTTATATATATATATATATATATACACGCAGGGGAATATGGTACAAGGGACATAATAATAATAATAATAATAACAACAATAGCCAACAGTTATTTAGCATTTACTATGTGCCAGGCACTGTGCTAAGCACTTTACAAGCATGATCTCATTTGATCCTCACAATGGCTATGGTGTTATTATTCCATTTTACAGATGAGGAAACTAAGGCAAAAAGAGGTTAAGTGACTCCCAGAGTCACACAGGTAGTAAGAGTCTGAGGCTGGATTTGAACTCAGCTCTTCCTGACTCCAAGACCAGACCTGTATCCAATGTGCCACCTAGTTGAGAGTTTTTGTCTCATCATTACCACCTTAGTCTTCACTATCTAAAAACCTTTTTTGGGGGGGTTTCACTCCATAAATGAATGAATGATTGAATTAGAAAGCACTTAATAAGCATTTCTTATGTGACAAACAGTGTGCTAAACTCTGGGAATACAAATTCAAAAGAGAAATAGTCCCAGTCTTCAAGGAATTTACATTCTTAATCTCCTTTGCTGGTCTATCATCCATACTATACTCCCTAATTGTGGGTATTCTCAAATGTTCTGTTGTGGGCCTTCTTTTCTTCTTCTTTTGCATTTTCTTTATTGGTAAACTCATTAGCTACCATGAATTTAACTATCATCTCTATGCAGATAACTCACACATATCAATTAATCAATCAATCAGCATTTATTAAGCACCTACTACATGCCAGGCACTGTGCTAAGTGCTAGAGAAACAAAGAAGCAAGACAGGCCCTGCTCTCAAGAGCTCACAATGTAATGGGAGGGAGATAACATACAAATATATGCAATTCAATATGGGAGACAACATGCAAACAAATATATGTGTATAGCAAGCTATCTACAGGATAAATAGGAAATAATTAACAGAGGAAAGGCGTTGAAATTAAAAGGGTTTGGGGAAAGCTTCCTGTAAAAGGTGGAATTTTGATTGGGAGTTAAAGGAACCCAAGGAAATCAGTAGTCAGAGTTGGAGAGAGAGTGCATTCCAGACATGGGGGATGGCCAGTGCAAAAGCATGCTGAAGGGAAATGACCTGTTTGAGAATGCTGGTTTGGCTGGATCAGAAGAAGAAATAAAGTCCAAAGAGGCTAAGGCAATAGTCATAGGATCTTTCCCTTTTTTTTCAAGATGCAGCTCAAGCATGGTCTGTTAAATGATGTTTTTCCTGAAGTGTCCTCCTTCTCAGACTACTTTGTACTTTGCTTTGTATAGATTTGTATTTATTCTTACTGTATTTGTGCTTTATGTATTTATATATGTACTTGTCTCTTTCATTTGAATGTAAGCCCTTTTTGAGTAGGAATTGTCTCATTCATTCTTTGTATCTGTATCTTCAGTGCCTGGCCTAGTTCTTGGCATAGAATATATGCTTAATAAATGGTTGTTGATTGATTGATTCCAATAGAGAGAAACTTGATTCCAATATAGGGGAGTGGTAGCCAGGGAAATGTAAAAATCACAGAGATGGTGAATGGATCCATAGGGCAATTGAACGATTTGCCCTTTCCAGAAACAGTGATAGTTTGGATTTAATTGCTATTCCCAGAGTATGAGATGAAAAACTGAGGGGAGGAGGCTTCCTAAGACGTTGAGGTCAGATGGCTGGAGCTGCTTAGTGGGCAGGCAGCAATCAGAGTGTGAGGTGGGTACAGTAGGACCAGTTTTTATTATCACCATATTCAATTCTATTCAGTTGAACAAAGCTGCCTACTGTATATAAGGCACTTTGCTAGGCATTAGCGATATAAAGCCAAAAAGGAAATTGTTTTTTACTCTCAGAGACCTTATAACCCATGTACATGAACACAAATGTTCAGTCATTTCAGCCATGTCTAATTCTTCATGACCCCATTTGGAGTTTTCTTGGCAAGGATACTAGAGTGGTTTGCCTTTTTCTTCTCCAGCTCCTTTTACAAGTGGGGAAACTGAGGCAAGCAGGGTGAAGTGGCTTGTCCACTTGCCCACTTAAGAGGTTTTGCTTGGGTAAATGACCTCTAGCGGATCTTCAGGAACATGAGGAAAAACTTAAGGAGATATTTTCTAGTTGGCCAGAAATTAGAAGGTAAGAAAATTTAGTGCAGTGTGATTTTCATCAGGAACATCTTCAAAAGTATTAGTGCCATTGGAATAATAAATTTGATATGGTGATGAATATCAAAAATAAAAACAAAACAACTGCTAAGTGACTGAGACCAGATTTGAACTCAGGTCTTCCTAACTCCAGGCCCCATGCTCTACACACTACATAATCTAGCTGCCACATGTAAACAAAAAAGGTAAATAGAAATTCTATCAAAAGGGAAAATATGTAATAATGGAAAGGAAGGCAGGACTAATTCCTGGGGAAATTAGTAAAGGCCTCATGTAGAATAGCTATTTTAGCTGAGAAAGGAGCTAGGGGGTCCTAGAGATGGAAAGAAAGGGGGGCGGCATTTAAGAGAGGTAGAAATGGGGAGAGAACAGCTTGTCCTGAGGCATGGAGATAAGGGACAGAATGTCATGTATGAGGAACAGAAAGCAGGCCAATTTGGCTGGAATACAGAATGCGTGAGGGGGAGTACTGGGAAAGTTTTAAAAGATAGGTTGGATCAAGATTGTAAGGCTCTTCAAATTCTAAAATAGAGGGGGTGGTTTGTATTTTATTCCAGAGTCAATAGGGAGCCACTGAGCTTCTTGAGTCTAATTATACTGAAAATGCAAACAGATCATTAACAATAGGCAGAAGACCACTCATTAAAAAACAAAAAAATCAGCTTCCTCATTTCAGACAATATTTTAATTAGCCACGAAAAGGAGTCTTTACGGACACTCATAGAAGAGAAGCAATAAAAAAAATACTGCTCTATTAAAAGAAGACCAGGCAGGATCAGAGACGGTATATAGTGTCATTGGATGCTTAGGTCATTAGATTATCTTGGCAAGCTTTTTACTCAGATGAACCATTTTGCTTGCTCTGGGGCCTCTGTGTAAACCTCATGTGGCAAGGGTTGACGTATGAATACATTTTCAGTACAATCATTCATGTTATTTTACAGAGCTTCAACATTTGGCCACCCCCCAACAAAATCTGCAGGATGGTTTCACAAATGTCTTCATTTTTTTTCTTTTGTAATACTCTGCTCTTCTAGTTCTCTCTCTCTCTCTCTCTCTCTCTCTCTCTCTCTCTCTCTCTCTCTCTCTCTCTCTCTCTCTCTCTCTTTCTCTCCTCCTTTGCCCAATAGCAGAGAGGTCAGTTAGGGAGCTTGAAGATAGCAAGATTAACCCTTTGTAAGATGAAAACAATGAATCTTTGTGAGTCAAGGAAGAAGTGTTCAAAGGAAAGAATGCACATAATTTACGTCTTTTCTGAGCTAACTTTTTTTACCTTTCCCTTCCTTCCTCTCTTGTATATAAAGTGAGAGGTAGAATAGTTCATTTGGAAAAAGAATCAAATTGGGAATCTTACTCAACACCCTATACCTCCTGTTTTCCTTCCTCTACCTGTTAGGAGCTAGTTTGTTTCTGTGCCCATGCAAAATCCAGTTTTCAGCGGAAGCAGGTAGGAGGAATGCTTCCCACTTGGCTGACTTCTCATGAGGTTCAGTAAGTAATACCTCTACAAGTCTACTGTTTTCCTCATTGGCCCCAGAAGTGACTCAACTTTGCTGCTTAATAGCTGTGATTTTGGGTAAGGTGTTTAATCTCGCAGGACCCCAGGCTTTTTATGATAACATAATGATAGCTACCGTTTGCGTTCTATCAAGTGCTATTACTTTAAGATTTACAAAGCAATTTACAAATATTATCTTATTTGGTCCCAACAACAGCTCTGGGAGTTAGGTGTTAACTGCTATGCCTATTTTACAGAAGAAGAAATCTATCCCTATTTACTGATTCCTCTGCAGACTAGGAATATGTCCGTAATTTTCCCGTTCTTAAAAATCCCTCCTTGATCTTTGATCCTACCATCTCTGTTAGCTCTTATGCTATTATTAATTCTTTCCACTCTCAGTTAAACTCTTTAAGAATGCCATTTATAGTTGTTTCCACTTCCTTTCTTCTTACTTTCTTCTAAACTCTGCAATCCAGCTTCCTACCTCACCATTCAAAAGAAACTCTGCTCTCCAGAATTGTCAGTGATCTCTTAATTGCCAAATCTAATGACCTTTTCACAATCTCGTCCTTCTTGACCACTTTCATTTAGATTTTAAGTCTTGTCATTTCTGGCTTCACAGCATCTTTTGTGTAGATTCCCTTTTCTCCACTCACATAGTGACACCCTAGTTCAAGCCCTCCTGATCTATGCGATAGCTTTCTAATTGTTTCTCTGACATCAAGTGTCTCCTCACTCTAATCCATTCTTCAATGAGTGCTATGATGCTTTTTCTAAAGTTTAGTTTTGATCATGCCACCATCCACCTACTCAATAATCTTGAGTAACTACCCATTAGTTCCAGGAACAAATAGAAAATTCTTTTGTTTGTCATTTAGGATTTTCTTCATAACCTGATTCCTTGCTACCTTTACAATCTTCTTGTACTTTACTCCCATCTGTGAACTCTGTGATCTAACTATCCTGGCCCACATGCAGTTGTTTGAACATGACACTCCATCTCCCATCTCCATGCTTTTGCATTGATTATCTTTCATGCCTAGCATTCTCTACTGACCTCTTTCCCCCACCCCCACCCCCACTCCTTGTTTCTTGTTTTTCAGGCTTTCTTCAAAACTCAGAAAAAATCCCACCTTGAATAGGAGCCTGTTCTCAGTTCCCAAGCTGGTGGTGCCTTCCCCTCTGAGATTACCTTCTACCTACTCTATATATTTTGCGTGTTCTTGGTTATTCACATGTTGTCTCCTCCAACAGAATGTGAGCTCCTTAACAGTAGGGATTATTTTTGCCTTTGTATCCCAATCCCTTAGCGCAAGCCCCGGCACATAGCAAACACTTAATAAATACTTGGTGACTGAGTCAAAGAGAGTAAATGACTTGCTCATGATTACACAAAAAGTATCTGGGTTCACACCTAGGTCTTTCTAACTCTAAGTCAAACACATTGTTTACTATGCTTCCTGTCTGTCTTTTTGTGAGGGAGAGGAAGCATGAGAGAGAGGGGAGGGGAGGAGCCAGCAAGGTGGGGTGGGGGGAGGGGAAATGAAGAAAGACAGGGAGAGAGACACACAGAGAAGAGAATAAGATAACCAGACAGGGGAGAGGGAGAGACAGAGAGGCAGAGAAAGAGACAGAGAGACAGAGAGACAGAGACAGAGAGACAGAGACAGATGGAGTGGACAAAGACAGAGACAGATGGGGAGGAGAGAGACACATATACAAATACAGACAGAGAGATAAAGACAAAGAGACACAGAGGGAGACAGAGAAAGGGACACACAGGGAGAGAGACACACAGAGGAGAGAATAAGATAATCAGACAGGGGAGAGGGAGAGACAGAGAGGCAGAGAAAGAGACAGAGAGACATAGAGGGAGACAGAGAAAGAGATAGATAGAGAGAGAGAGAGACAGAGAGACAGAGAGACAGAGACAGAGAGACAGAGACAGATGGAGTGGAGAAAGGCAGAGACAGATGGGGAGGAGAGAGACACATATACAAATACAGACAGAGAGATAAAGACAGAGAGACACAGAGGGAGACAGAGAAAGAGACACACACACACAGAGACAGAGATAGAGGAAGAGAGACAGAGAGACACAGAGGGAGACAGAGAAAGAGACACATACACACAGCCAGAGACAGACAGAGACAGATAGAGAGGAATGAGAGAGAGAGAGAGAGAGAGAGAGAGAGAGAGAGAGAGAGAGAGAGACAGAAGGAGGGAGAGAGAGAAAAGATGAGAGGAAGGGAGAGAGAGAATGAAAACTGGCTTCAGACTCATGTCATAATCCTCTGTGACTGTTAATATTAGGTGAGTACCTTTGGCCACAGTTTCCACAACTGTAAATGGGGAGTTTGAACAATTCTGAAGACTTTTATAAATTGATGAAAAATGAATGAGCAGAACCAGAACGATTTATGCACTAATAACAACATTATAAAAACAAATAACTTTGAAGGCTGTAAAAACTATTATTGATACAATAACTATTCTTGATGGATTTATGAGACATATATTTTTGGATACAGCTATTGAGGGAAGTTGTTTTGCTTGACTATGCATAATTTTTTCTTCTTTTCCACCATTGTGTTGGGCCTATGAGGGGGGATAAAATAGATTTCTTTTAATGAAAAAAAATAAAGAGGTAGGAGGTGGTGCGGATATGAAATATTGCATACTATTTCAGATGAGATCACTGTATTATTAGTTTTAAGTAACCACTTTACTTTGTTATAAGAGCTCCCTTATGAGGTAGGGATAATCTGTAAATATTTGTAAGATTAAAAAAAATCTGTAAATCACAGAAAAACAATAAAACAAAGGGGATGGCCTAGATCAGTGGTATCAAACTCAAACAGAAACAGATTCCTGTGGGCTGTAGATTGACTTAGAAAAGCACAAATTAACATTATCTATGTTGTATTGTATTTTTATTTATTTTGTTAAACATTTCCAAATCACTCAGGAATTTTTAAAACCAGGAAAACAAGAAAGAAGCATTAAACTTATTCTGCTTAGCCTCAGAAGGTGGAAATGGGACTTTGGGGTGGTGGTGGTGGTGGTGGAACTTACCAGTAGACAGATTTCACTTTAGTATAAGAAAGAACTCCTTGAAGTTTGGAGCTGTCCAGTATTGGAATGGTCTACCTTGGGAGGAAGAGCCTCTTTCTCTATGATCACCTTTCAGGAATGTTGTAGAGGAGACTCATGATTTAGGGAGAAGATGGGCTACATGATCTTTCTGGTGCCTCCCAATGCTAAGATTCCATGGTTCTATAAGACATAGATGGTTAATACATTCAGAATTCAAAGAAAGAAGATATTTCTTTTAACTGATTGAAGAGAAGTTGTAGTTGCTGTTACTAATACTGTTCATGGGGTTTTCTTGGCAAAGATATTGGAGCAGTTTGGCCATTTCCTTCTCCAGGGGTTTAAAATAAACAGAGGTTAAGCAACTTGCCCAGGATCACACAGCTAGTAAGAGTCTGAGGTCAGATTTGAATTCAGGTCTTCCTGACTGCAGTCCTAGCACTCTGCCCACTGTGCCATCTAGCTGCCTCAAATAGAGAGAGGTAGCCTGATGTAGTAGAAACAGCAGTGGAGTTAGAGTCAAAAGACCTGCGTTCAAATCCTAGTTTTGCCTCTTAGTACTCTGTGACCTTGGGTAAGTCACCAAATCTCTGAGTCTCAGTTTCCTCATCTGTAAAATTATCTTTAAGGTCTCTTCTAGCTCCAGTTTTTATAATACATACAATTTGTTTTTAACCTTGATGGATGGATAAGATTTTCTTGGGGGGAAGGATAGCTGCAGGGTATTTTGGATAGAGAAAGTATAACAGGAAAAGGTTCTGAGAAGAGTAAGGTACGTCTGGCGGATGGTGGCCAGACTACTTTGGCAGAATGGAAGGGTTTGTATGGAGATGTATTCTCAATGAGGACAGAAACTATGCTTTAAATTTCTATCTATTAGCACGGGATCTTGAGCATCCTAATGGTCAAGCACTGAAAGATTTGATTGGAAAATTAGTTTAGGATGAGATTATGAATGACCTTGAACTCTACAATAAAAAAGTTTGGACATTTTCCTATAGACCAGATGTGTCAAACATGCAGACCATGGGCCATACATGGCCTACAAGTACAGCCCAAAACTGATTAAAATGTATTTGGGAAATATTTTTTAAAAACCAAAAATACAATAAAACAGAGATAAAATTAACATGTGCTTTTCTAAGTCAATATGTGGCCTACAGGGATATTTATGTTCAGTTTAGTGTACCCTATTTCTATTTGAGTTTTAAATCACAGCTGTAAACTAAGAGGAGCCATTAAAGTGGACAGCATGTTTGAATTATTTTTAATTTGGCGGGTACAAAACAAATTTGCGAGTCAAAACCTGAAAAACCTCATGAGGTCTGTATGATAGATTTCAGTCTATTCCTTTGGCACAATCTCTCCCTACTTTCAGGTCATTGAGGAATGATGTCACTGAGTTACATTCCCTAATCTGTGGCCAAAGACCACTTTGAGTAAAGGAGTAACATTACCTTCCATTCCTTTGCCCTCAGCTTTTTGGATTAGATGGTTTCTAACATCTCTTTAAGATTTAAAATATTATGATTGAATTGGTCTTTGGAGAATGTTAATCAGGCAGTGACATGGAGGATGGACTGGAGTGGGGAGAATTGGGAGGCCATGGATGGTCCATTAGACAATATATTTCTAAATTATGTTAGTGTATGCAATATTCAAGATTAAAGGACAAGGTAGTGTAGGGGAATTATGTGAGAGTGGAACTAAAACATTTGATCAAGATACATGGTAAAATCCAGTTTGTGGATTTTGGGAAAACTCAATAGAACAAGTGAAATTTGTGTAGATTTGTATTTGTTGCACTCCTAAGATAAAAATGTGCAGCCAGCCCTATTCCAGTTCATTTTCTTGAACATTTTAAGGTTTTTTTTTTACACTAGAACTACATTTGAAATGAACTTTGCATGTATTTCCAGTTGGGAATAAATTCTAGAGTTTTATTTTCAACTTTCCATTTGGTCTGTCATTCACACTAACCAGGGAATCTGGCGAGCCATTTCAAGAGTCCATTCTACCTAGAGTTCTATGGACTAGAGAAAGATTGGGGCCAGGCCACACACCCTGCAGATCAGACCCTTTGAGTAATGATGAAGTTGCATGGCCTTCCCTCCAAGGACCATTTGAATTTAGGATCTCTTTTGCTCCTGGAATTTAGGATAGAAAGTATTTCCCTTTGCCTCCTCAGATGAATAAGTAGCTGTCTATGCTCACTAAATAAGTCATCTGTAATATGAATTTGGTATTGTTGCATCTATAATCGCTTGAAAGTCAGATGACAGGACTCTTCCCTTGACGATGTTATTCTTTCCTCTCCCAAAGTGTCCAGACAGCTATACTGAATGCCCCTTCTTTCTCTTCTACCTCCCAGGTGCTTTCCCACTATTTGCTTCAAGACCCGATCTTGTCATGTGGAAAAGTTGCATAATGTTCAGGGTGTTGTGAGGTGATGAACAGCTAGGCTTTCTCCCCCCAAAACAAACATCTCTTTTTCCTTGATTTTCTTAAAGCTCAGCTGAGGTTGGGACAAGGATGAGAATAAATTAGCTGGAATTGAACCCACAGAAATTAAACTGGGTGGACTGGGAGAAACTGAACTCTGCCTAAAACAACAACAACCAAGAAATCATAAATATGCCCTGGAGCTGATCATCATGTCATTGTTTTCTGGGGTCAAAGGCCCTTCTAGGGTGAAAAATAATGTTGGTAGGTAGACGGAAGTATGTGATGTATAATATATTGTAAGTATATGATTTTTGTTGGTGTATGTATATACATATACATTATTAGCCTATTATTCATAATTATCATAGAACCAGAGCCTCAGTTTTACAAGGGACCCCAGAGTCTATCTAGTGCTATGCATACCTAAAGAAAAATTCCTTCTATTACTTCTCTGACAAGTGATCATCCAAGCTGTATGTGAAGGCTTGTAGGGAAAAGGAACCCATAACCACCCTGAGGCAGCATGTTCCCCTTTTGGATAGCTCATTTTTTGGAAGCTTCTCCTTACATTGAATTTAAATCTGCAACTTGCACCCATTGTTCTCAGTTCTGCCCTCTGGGACTAAGAAGAATATTTATTCCCTGTTCCATGTAACAAATCTTTAAATATTTGAAGACAACTATCACCCTAAATCGTTTCATCTCTAGTTCTTTCTACTAGTCTTAATATGACAGCCAGCCAAGCAGTATGGTGATTGTGTAAATGAGAAAAAGGGGATATATAAAAGAATAAAAGAAATAAAGTATATAAAACATAAAACAAAAAAGAATAAAACATAATAATAAACATAAATAATAAAGAAGTTTAAAATGACAAGAATTGACAAGAGATTGGGTATGGAGGAGGAGTTGAGGATGACACCTTAATGGCTGAGAAGATGGTGGTGTTCTTAATAGGACTAGGAAAACTGGGAAGAGAGAGAGGTTTTTTGGAAAATAATGAGTCTTCTTTCGGGCATGTTGAGTTTGAGGTGCCCAGCAGACATCTAGGTCTTCACTACTCTGATCACCCACCTCTGAACATTTTCAGTTTATCATTATCTATCGAGTCTATAGTAGTGGTTTCCAAATGGGCATGAACCCAAGGATTTCATAGTCAAGCAACTAGAAGTAGGGAAGACGGATCATATTTTCCCCTCCCAATCAAATCCAATCCTGGGGCTTACTTCCAACACAACCATACCATTCCTTCACCCACTCTATACTTCTCCCCCATTTTCAGTTTTTAGCTGGACAAAGATAGTTGCATAGGACAAGCAAGCATGGATGCATTACAATTTCTATCCTAGATCTCATCATATTATCTTCCAAGCATTTCTATTACTGTTTTGGGCAACATCATTCTTCCATCACTCATGATCACAACCTTGCTTTCATCCCTGATACACCAATTTCACCTAGGCCTTTTGTACAGTCAGTTGCCATGGTTTATATATCATGTATATATATATGGATGTATGTAGATAAATATATATATATTGTTGTATGTATGTGTGCATATATATGTGATCATCTACTTGAAGGTTTGTAGTAAGAGGGAGTCCATGCCGACCTGAGGCAGCCCATTCCAAATTTGAATAGCTCATTGTTAGGAAGCTTTTCCTTATGTTGAGCTTGTATCTGCAACTTGCATCTGTTGTTCTCAGTTCTGCCCTCTGGTATACACACACACACACACACACACACACCTATATGTATGTACGTGTGTATATATTTTTGTTATTCAATCGTTTCACTAAAATCTGACTCTCCATGACCCCATTTGGGGTTTTCTTGGCACAGATATTGGAGTGGTTTGCCATTTCCTTCTCCAGCTCATTTTATTGATGAGGAAACTGAGGCAAACAGCGTTAAGTGACTTGCTCAGGGACACACAGTTAGTAAGTATCTGAGGCCAGATTTGAACTCACAAAGAAGAGTCTTCCTGGTTCCCAGCCCAACGCTCTATCTACTGTGCCACCTAGCTACCCTATGTATATGAACATATGTATAGGTGTATTTATATAGATAGATACACAGGGTGTCCATAAAGCCTGGACACATAGGAAAATTGACGTCAATGTGGAGTTATTGCATCGAATTCATGTGAATCTTGCAAAGCACGTCAACCTTTGCATCATAAATGATGAAAATCATATTGAAGATGTTGTTCTTCCAATTTAATATTCCAATTAAACAAAATGTGGTTGAAAATTTCATTCATTTCATTTCTTGAAAATATGCATTTTTGCCTATGTGTCCAGATTTTAGGAGCACCCTGTATATTTTATATATGCCACCTTTGTACTAAAATAGATACAATTCAAGTTTAGGCCCACGTCACCTCTCACTTGGACTATTGCAATAGTCTCCTATTTGGTCTGCCTGACTCAAGTCTCTCCTCTCTCCAATCCATCCTCCACACAGCTGTGAAAGTGACTTTCCTAAAGTTCAGGTCTGACCATGCCATTCTTCTACTCAATACATTCCAGTGCCCTATTAACTCTAGAATCAAAGAATATTTCGTCTTTGTCTCATTAAAAAAGTTCTATTTCTTGTGCAAGTTTTTTTAATACAAATAAATATTAATACAGTAGGATTTGTATCTAACATATGCAGGCATATATATATATATATACACACATATATATCCATATATGGCAATACATATTCAACAATTTTTTTTACTGATAAAGGAATAAGATCAAAAAAGTTTGGTGACCACTGTTTTAGAGGACCCTGCTAATGCAGGCCACAGAGCTCTATGAGCCTTGGTTTAGAAGGCTTATTTTTATTTCCTGACGGTATACCCCATTCATTTTTACTTTTCTTGCCAATTCTTGAACTTACTTATTTTTTGCACTTGCATCTTACATATGGGCCAGATAAGATCCCACTACTCCAAAGCTGATGATGCCTGATGCAATGCCTACCCTACCTCAGATGTACTTTGTCTCCCAAATAGCTTATTTCCTACTTGGCTAGTAGGAACACATCTGAGAGATTCTAGTGGAGAATTCTGTAATGTTTCTCTATTTTAGGAATTACTTTGCTTAGAATTGGATTATGTTGTGATGTTTAAAGCTAATTTGTTCAGGACTGTGACTTTTCCTGGCTTATGTTTTTAGAAGGTGTATAAAAAACCTTCACACTCAGCTACTTCCACCTTGGAAGGGTTGCAACTGTATTAAGGCCAGAGAAGACTCCAGTGGAAGTGGACTCCAGACTGAGTTGTACACATCTGAAAACTGTCCTATCACTGAAAGCTCCAATACTCTACTAGTCAGCCAATTTGATTGAACACATTGCGGAAGGCCCCTAGCTCCACCATTGTGCTATGATCCATCCCAAAGGTCAGGAATTCTGAGAGCTAGGGTGATAAAGGGCTGAGGTATAGGTGTTTCTCTTATCTATGCTTGCTAGTGAAATGCCTAGATCAAACAAGAGATGAATGTCCAATGTAGTCCAATCTAATCCAATAAACATTTATTAAGCACCTTCGAGGTGCCAGGCACCGTGCCAAGTGCTGAGGATACCATTGATAAAAAGAAAGGCATTCCCTGCCCTCAACAAACTTACAATCTTTTTTTTTTTTACCACTTACAATTTAAAGGAGAAGGCAACATACAAAAAGAGGTTGGAAAGTAGAAGCAAAGAGGTATGGGACAGCATGAAGTACATAGTGTGGGGGCATCTTACTTGGTGGAGTTGAAACCAGGGTAGGGTAGCAGATGCAAAGGGAGAGAAAAATAAATGGTACAATGGGAAAAGCCCCAGACCTGGGTTCAAACTCTATCTTTCTGACCTTGGGCAAGTCATTTAACCTCCCTGGACCTCAGTTTCCTTATCTGTAAAATGAAGAAGTTGGATTAGAAACTTCTGAAGTCCCATTCAGCTCTAGAACTTTTGTCTTATGGCATTCCCCCGGCCCAAACCAAAAGTCCTATTGGATTTGCATAGCCGACACATCAAACATCTTGCTAGCTTGGTCAGACTAGAGCAATGTCTTTCTTAAATTGTAGCCTCCATCATCTTAATCGATATTCAGCATTCTACAACAGTTATGAAGCACCCACTATGTATAATACAAAATGCTGAGTTTGAAAGGAGTCCTAAGTCATTATCTCTATCTTAAAAGAGTTTCACTCTGTGTGGGGAGGCAGACCACATATAGAACAGGATCAATAATAATACAGCCAAGCAAACGCTAAGTGCTAAATGAGCTTCATTGACGTACATGCTATGGAAGGTCAGGGAAAGCAAACATCATTGGGATATAGGGCGGGTTGGTCAGGGAAGGTTCCACAGGAGTCTGGACTTGAGCTGGGCCTGAAGAAAAGGTAGGAATTTGTTGATAGGGGAAGTTTTGACAGGGGACAGTGACATAAAAAGGGGACATCAGTAAAATATATTTTTATTAAGTATATACTATATATATACTTATATAATATAATAATATTATATAATATAAATTAAGTATATATATTAAAAAAAAGAAGTGGCAAGACAGAGATGAACAAAGAAGATCGTTAAGGGCATTTTAGGAGTGGGGTATGACATAAAGAGAGACGCAGAGGTGAAATACTTCTCCATTCGGGATCCTCAAAGACAACTGTGCCACAGGTGTTATTGCTTGAATGTGATGGTGCAGCTGAGGGCATAAACTTCAGGTCTTTACATAGTAATGTCTGTCCATTGGTTTTCTCCATTCTTTACTAGTCCTGCTATTCTGCCTTTTTTTTCCCCAGAGGAAGGGTAGCCTGGTATTGTGTTATTGCTGTTGCTCAGTTGTTTTCAGTCGTGTCTGACTCTTTGTGACCCCATTTGGGGTTTTCTTGGCGGAGCTACTGGAGTGGTTTGCCATTTCCTTCTCCTGCTCACTTTACAGATGAGGAAACTGAGGCAAACAGGGTGAAGTGACTTGCTCAGGGTCCCACAGCTAGTAAGTGTCTGAGACTGGATTCGAACTCAGGAAGATGAGTCTTCCTGACCATAGGCCTGGCCCTCAAACCGCTGCCCCATCTTGTTGCCTGGGGACAGCTTGGTGACTTTATTCAAAATGGATCATATCATCTCTAATGTGGTGCACCATCCTTTCTAAGCAGCACAATCAACCTCAGGTATTGGCCAGATGCCTGGTTTATTCTGTAATTTGAGGTATTAACATTATAGCTGATAATTATATATTGTTTTAGAGTTTACAAAGAGTTTTCAGAGACATTTTCTTATTTGCTTTTCACTATAAATGAATGAGGTGAGTAGTATAAGTATTATCATACCCATTTTGTACTTGAGGAAACTGAGGCTAAGAAAGATATAGTGAATAGTCTAAAATCAGAAAGCTACTTTTTAGATCTGGGATTAGACTTTAAGCGTCCCTGATTCTTAGGTTAGTGTTCTTTTGGCTTCGCTGATTCCAACCCATCTCATCCAGAGTGAATCCTCCCTCCTCAAATCTCTCACATCACCCGGTTCAGCATCTCCCACATATATACTCACATTCTAAGTCATATCATAGTTATTTGTTTATGTGTCTCATCCCTAGAGGCAGCTGATGGCGCAGTACGTAGAGTGCTGGGCCTTTCTGGAAGATTTGAATTAAAATCTGACCTCAGACACTTGCTAGCTGTGTGACCCTGGGCAAGTCACTCGACTTTTGTTTGCCTCAGTTTCCTCAACTGTAAGTGGGGATAATAATAGCGCCTACTTTACAGGGTTGTTATGAGGATCAAATGAGATAATATTTGTAAATAACACTTAGCTCAATGCCTCACACACACACACACACATATACATATATAAATGCTTATTCAATTCCCTTTCCCCCATATTAATATCACCCTTACTCGACTATAAACTCCTTGAGAGCAGAACTTGTTCCATTTTTCCTTTCTGTATTCATAGTACCTCTAGCATACTTTGGTACGTAGTAAGCATTTACTGTTTGTTGACTTGAATTAAAATGACAAAGAACACTTTTTTTCCCATGCACAAGTGGACATCTTGTAAACAAACATACACATATAAGTACATGTGTGTATGCAAATACAAATATATTTGCCTGGTCAATTCCTCAACCAGTTTCTTTTCTGTAACACACACTCACAAACACAAAAATATACACAAATACCATATATATTTGGTACAGACCTGGGATTTCATTGTTGTGGGGTCCTCCCTGTGTGGAAGCTCCCTTCACTGATGCAGACTAATTACTCATCTGTAACATAGTCTTATCAAGTGTCCTGGGGGCACTGAGAGGTTGTGACTTGCCTAGGGTCACATCAAGCATGCATCAGACGCAAGATTTGAACTGAGGTCTTTTTGATTCCAAGGCTGGCCCTCTATCTCTTCTGTAGATACTTGATAATCAATAAATATTTGTTGACTGGATGACTGATTATAGTCTCAAAGTGGAATCTGTTCTTTAAAACCCAAGTCAACCCCTTCAAAAAGAAGTGGAGTCAGATTCTCCCTTGTTACAACAATTTCCTCAAGCACCCCATCATACATTTACAAACTGTGACGATGATCTGCTGGGTTTTGTACCTGGCCTTTCAGCCTGACCCTGACTTTGGTTCTTCCCCATCCTGAGTTTGACACTTGCCACTGCCAGTGTGTCCATTCCTGGTTTAAACTGAGCCTGAATACATAGGAGTCTTTTTGCTAGCATTTTACACTTTCTCTCTCCAGGTTAATTCCACATGACCCCTTCTTACACTCTCTATATTTCAGTTGAATTGACCCACTTACTGTTCTTTTACACAATATTCCATCTTCTACCTCCATGTCTTTGCCTCATGCTTGGAATGTTCTCTCACCTTACCTCTGACCCTTGGAATTCCTAGCTGTCTCCAAAGCTCACTTCAAGGCTTTTCCTGATTCTCCCAACTGTTTTAATTGTATGCTACCTCAAAAAATTACTCAGAACTTATTTATTTTCAAAGTTTCATTGGCATGTTTTGCTTTTATATTGCAAACATTTACAGATTACCCCACTCCATGGCAGATCTCTTTTAGCAATGTAAAACGACTAAGCAAAACTAACAATACAATGATTCCATCTGAAAGTGAATGCAATGTACCTCATTTATTTTGTGTATACACACAGATACATTACTTCTCTGTGTATAGTTTGTATCCCCTCAGTACAATGTAATCTTCTTGTGGACGGGGATTAATTCATTTTTGTTTTTATCCCCGTCACTTAGCATAGTGCCTGTCACTTTTTTGGTCTTTCTAATAGTTGTTAACCTGGCTTTCCCCCAGTAGAATGGGCAGATGAGAACACTTTATTCCAACAGCCACGAAAGCAGATAGAGAAGGTGCTGTGGAGCATTGATAACTTGGTCAGACATTGAAGATGCCAAGGTCATCTACCGCATCCCAGGCCATCACAAGTTGTCTTGACTTTTGTCTTGCCATTGGACTTCAATGACTCTGGAAGAGAGATGAGGCTGATGACTTTACGCAACTGCCTCATTTGAATCTAATTTATGGGAAAGTTAAGACATCACTCCTTGATGTCATTGATCCTCTTTGAAAATGAAGGATGCACAACAACAACACCCTGGCCAATTATTTCTCAATTTCACACTTGGGTTTCCTTCTCTGTGCTCTAAAACTATACTTCTTCCTGGCTCTTTCTTGAATTCTAGCATCTTATATCCTAACAGCTGGCCCTGGTCTGCTATTAGTTACTCTGCATCTGTCCCTGGCCCTCAGCTACCCCTTGACAGTGGCTTGGAGAACTATTCTACTTTGACATTAGTTGTATATCTCTGGCATGCTGGCCATAGTTCCTTAAAGCTGACAAATGGCCTTGTTTATATTCTTCTCCTGAAGTATATACCAGGGATTTGACTGGAGTAATCAGCAACTGTATGCTTTTTAGTTAGTTAGTTTGAGTATTTTGATACTGAAGATTTATATTCTAGACTGCTTTTCACATAGCTTTGAAATTCCAGCTGCCAGTTCTGGTTCTGAATGACTTATGAAGATTCATGTCTTGAGAGATTTATGTTACATGTAGCCTTTTCCTAGTTGAATCCCAGAGTGCTCATTCTTCTAGTGGTGTTTAAGATGACCCTGTTGGGACTTGTGTCAGAGTACTTGATTAAAGTTTATTATCCATCTAGAGAAGTGATTTTCCCTACTATCACACCATTGCCTTATTCAGCTCAGTTAGGTGGTGCAGTGAATAGGATGCTGGGCCTGGAGTCAGCAAGACCTGAGCTCAAATCCAGCTCAGTGGAGGGAGTAGCCATACTGATGTAATCTCTAATTTGACTGTGATTTTTAGGTCAAGTTAAAGTGGCAAAAAAACCCAAGGAGTGCGACTAGCCTTTCCAGGAGTCATCGTTACACTGGAAATTGTATTATTCTTAATTCCCTTTTATTCCTTCCAATGCGACTATTAAGTCCCTAGTTCACAAATCTTATGAATGAATGAAGGGCTGACCTTTTCTGCTCAGGATGCCAATAGAACTCCAGTTATCTCCACGCAATTTTCTTCAAAACAGCCCAAACTCTTCCATGGTTCAAAAATCTGCCTCTGGGCTCAAGGTAATTTTTGAATAATAAACCATGACTTTCAGTAAAAATGCTTCATGCTAATTAAAAGCAAAGAAAAACCTTTCAAATGTGCATTTGACCTGGTTTTCAGAGAATGAAGTTTCCAGTACAAATGATCTTTGCGAAAAGAAAAGTAGTACCATTTTTTAATCTGTCAAACAATCTAACTGGAAAGACAGTAGCTGCATGACCCTAGGCAAGTGAGTTCACATCTCTGAACCTCAGTGTCCTAATGTATAAAACGGGGACAATGAAAGCATCTGCTTTATAGGGTTGTGGTAAACATTAAATGAGGTAAATATATGTAAAATGACTTTAATAATCATCACCATACTTAAAAATTTCAATATGTAAAGGAGAAAAAATATTTTATTTGAAAGAATATTCTATTATGTATAATAATCAAAAAGAAAATTAAAATAAAGGATAAGATGACACATGTAAAATGCTTTGTAAACCATAAAGCATTATATAAATGTAGCTATTATGATGATGATGATTATGGTCTAGATCAGTAATTTTATCAGGCTATTGTTGTTCAGTAATTTCAGTCATGTCTGACCCTTTGTGACTCCATTTGGGATTTTCTTGGCAGAGATAAAGGTGTGGTTTGCCATTTCCTTTTCTAGCTCATTTTACAGATCAGAAAACTAAGGCAAACAGGGTTAAGTGACTTGCCCAGGGTCACACAGCTGGTAAGTGTCTGAGGCTGGATTTGAACTCAGGTCTTCCAGACTCCAGGCCTGGCACTCTATTCATTGTACCACCACTACTTAAAGACTTAGAGAACTGTCTGGACCCCTGAGAGGTTGAGTGGTGAACACAGTATGTGTCAGAGATAGGATTTGAACTGAGGTTGTTCTCTCTCAGAGTCCAGCTCTCTGGTCACCAGGCTACATTTAGCCTCTGGCTAATTTTGTTATAATTTCCACATACTTGTTTCCATTTTCCTTCTCTCTTTGGCTCTCTCCCTAAGCTCAAATCTCACATTTCTTGGAACATGTATAGAGTTTGGTTCCTTCATAAGGCTGCAGACCAGTTATGTTCAACTACAAATGCCAAGTTCACCTTATATTTCTTATCCTTTAAATTTTCATTTTAGCACAAGAAAATCTGCTATGATTGACCCAGGACACCATGCCTTTTTTGCCCTTTTAACTATTCCTCTTCTGACTAACCATGGTCTGACTGCCTCTTCCCTTGGGCCATTACTCAAATAATGACTTCATATATGATGACCACATTGTTAACCAGAGAAGTGAACACTGAACGTACAAATGTCAACAGGGCTGGTCCTTAAGTCACTGTTGAGACTCAGCCCCAGGTTCAGAGGGGCCCCTGGCTCCAGCAATCTCCATTCTCTCTAGACCATGGGGGCTCATAGTCTGTAGTATGTAACCTCGAGTTGGAGAAATGTGAAGCTTTCTCCTGGAACAGACTCAATGAGTTTCAGCACCTTCCCTGGTGACCCTGAGGCAAGTTAAGGGCTAGCCTCATCTTAGTGCCAAGGAGGAATTGACTGAGTATGAGTGGAAACTATGTAACTATGTGAAAGTTGGCTGCCTCTGCTTTAAGCTTTTAGGTTTGGCCAAGTGAAAGTCAAGGGGTGTGAACCCAGGTAAACTGAAGTTTCACCACTGAATAAAACCACTGAAAAGTCGAAACCACCAACTTTGCACAGCTCCATTCACAGAGAGCACTCCATTTTACGAAGTTCTAGTTTTCTTTGTGAGTGGCTGAAAAAACGTGGTTGGCACTTTAATGTTTGGGCTACATATTCAAGAAGGACATTTTCCCATGGTAGGGAACTTCTCTGTGGAAGACACACCATGAATGGAAAGCATAGTCATGTCAATGTGGAGACTGCTGACTCCTCTGAAAATCTTGACTCCTTACTGTCAGATTTTATAATGATTACAGCTGCAAATGCAACCTCCTCCCACCCACCCTCTTCCGTGGTGGTTAGCAGAATATAGTTTTCTGTCTGTGAAAGGACGGATTTAAATGGTGAATAGAACAAGGGAAAATTTATTTTAACATTGATCTGGTGGTGTTGATAGCTTAATTAAAGAGCAAATTGGATGTTTTCAGTTAGGTTGCCTAGTTTTGAAATGCCTTTGAAATGAAATAAATAAATGCCTCTTGATTTTATTCAAATTTTCAAATAATTTGTGTTGACATTTAAGTATCTAAGGCTGAAATGATCTTTGCTAAAATAAGTTTTCAGAAGTCTGTGATTTTATCACTGGAAAGAACTCTTGGTATGGAAAGTTTTCCACCAATGCAGATGGGTTTTTCTTCTACAATTTCTAAAGCAAGAGAGTTGCCTGGGAATACTGAGAAGTTAAATAACTTGCTCATGGTCAAACGGACCCTATGCCATCAGAGGGAGGACTTAAACCCAGGTATTTCTATCTAGATGGTCAATCCTCTATCCACTATGGCACACTGCTTCTATTTTTATTATTTCATACCAGATCTACCATAATAACTAGAGTTTTTATGGGCTTTCACAATTAACTAAGTGCAATTTTTATAATTAACTTCCATTTTATAGAGAAGGAAACGGAAGCCCAGAGGAGTTGATTTACCCAAGTATATATAGTTAGCATCAGAGCCAGTGCTCAAAACTAGCTCCTCTGACTTACCACTTGTATACTACCATTCATCACTTATATACAGGCACATAGTATTTTGAAAGCCACTATGGTAGTCATTAGTATCTGTAGAGCACTTTAAGGTTTGCATAACACTTAATAAATGCTTTCTCGTTGATCGTCACAGCAACCCTGAGAGGTAGGTGCTATAATTATCCCCATTTTGTAGATAAAGAAACTGAGGCACAGTTAAATAACTTGCCCAGAGTAGCATAGTTACTAAGTGTCTGAAGCAGGATTCAAACTCAGATCTTCCTCATTCTAAATCCAACACTCTATCCATTGTGCTATCTAGCTGCCTAGGTTGCACATGGCATTTAACACTGAAAAAGCAGTTGACTTTATGTAATTACAGTAGCATGCTAGTCTGTCTTTTGGGGTAATCAATTGTTGTTCAGACATTTTAGTCATTTTCAATTCTTCATGACCCCGTTTGGGGTTTTCTTGGCAGAAATACTCAAGTGGTTTGCCATTTCTGTCTCCAGTTCATTTTACAGCTGAGGAAACTGAGGTAAACAGGGTTAAATGACTTGCTCAGGCTCACACAGGTAGTAAGAGTCTGAGGCTGAATTTGAACTCCTGTCTTCTTGACTCCAGGCCTGGAGTTCTATCCTCTGCACCACTTGGCTGCCCTACCAGCATAAGCAATAGCAAGATTAAATAGATAACTGTGGTAAATGATATTTTGTTAATCTTATTCACCAAACTCTGCCATTAACTAGGTGTGTGACCTTCAATGAGATACTTACTTTATCTCAGTTTCTTAAAATTATAAATCTAAAATGAAGGTGCTGGTTTGGATGAATTGTGAAGTCTCTCCCAGCTGTTGAGTTTTAGTATTTCAATTCTAATGTTCTTTTTATTGCACCAAATTCACTGTCACATTGAATTTGTAGAAAGAATTTGCTATATGAACAGGGTCTGATTAACATTCATGATCACTAGGAATTTAGCACAAACAGATGGACCATCCCAGTGGAATATGAAGATGGAGCAAAGTGGAACTGGAAGGAGAGATGTGCTAAACAGATAGTTCTCAAATAGTTTCAACGCTGACAGAAAGAAAGTCTGTGACTGCATAGGGGAAGTTGAAAATATTCAGATAATAAGAAACTCCTCAAATACATGGGTTCTGTTCAAGTTTTCCTAAGGCTGAAGGTGGTGCCATTTTCATCTCAACATTTTTTCTGGAAGTGAAACTTAGGCAAACTAACTATTTGAATTCTAATTCTTTTCATTGGTGATAGTTCTGATATAGAAGATACATCCTTTTTTTATTGCTACAGGAAAAATTCCCAAAAAGTAAAGTTCTGGAGCTATCTAGATTATTTTATTTTACTGGGATTTTGTTATATCAGATACTACATGAGATAAATGGGTCATGAGCTAGGGCTTGGAAAAAGGATCATAGAATTTGGAGCTGGAAGGGATCTTAGAGGCCTTGTTTACCTCTTCCTTTCAGAGATAAGGAAACAGGCTAAGGTGAGTTGGCTTCATAAGTTTCAAACCCAAGTCCTCTGACTCCAAATCTAGTGTTCTTTCCACTAGATAACATTCATTTCTCATAGTTTTGATGTATAAAGATTTTCTAATCTAATATTTTTAAGTGAGTTCCTTGAGAGCAGTGACTGTCGTTTACCTTTCTTTGTATCCCTATTCTTAGCACAATGCCTGGCACATTAATAAATGCTTATGTAGCCCCAGCCCCAAAGCCTATTGGTATGGGATTCTCTCTTCATTGGTGGAAATCAAATCTCTGCTCCTGCATGATGAATGAGTCAAGGTTGGTGAGACTGGGAGAAAGAAGAGGTTTGCCTCTTCAGACTTGGGAGTCATTTAGGTCTCTTTAAGCCTCTTTGACTTCTGCAGTCCCTTTGGTCTCCTTTCGCTTCCAGTTTTTAGAGAGAAGGTGGAAGATACCACCCCCAATTCAGGTTGTTAAAGAAAAGGACTTGGAGGAAGGCAACATAGAGGAGCTGGCAGTCTCCATCATGTCCCTATCCCCAGCTTGCTACTTGTTCACCAGCTAGAGACTATGGGGAACTCCTCCTCGGATGAGATCTGGTATTCTCTCTCTTGGTTGTGCTGAATTATTTCATTTCCAATGGGAGAGTTCCTTCATGTTGTCTGGTATATATTCTCCTGTATATACTTTCTCCAACTTCTGTTTTGCTGTGGAATTGGATAAATGGGGTTCTTTGATCATCTTTATATGAGTGTTTATCGTAGAATTTGATGTTTGATGGGAAGTCAAGCTTTGGATATTAAGTTTGGGGTCCTCCTTCCTCCCAATGAAGGAAATAGCTAAGAGAAGTTAGATTGAATTGGAAAACCACATCCCCCTATGCTAATAATATTTAAGTGAGAAGATAGATATAACTCAAACCCAGAATCCCCTCTCCTAAGAGGGCAGAGTGGCTAAGCTTCTGGCCCCCATCTCCCTCTTCCTCTCCTGGCATGAAATAGTCTCCCTTGGAGAAGGATGGGAAGAGAAGGGGCTAGAAGTACCTTCTGCCTCCCTTTGAGCCTCACCATGACTTCCCTGTGTTACATGTGGGGGGATAACCCTTGCCACTTACTGACTGACTGATCTATATGATATAAAGAAATATGTATCACTGTGGCAGAATGAATACCAAATTTGATTTACAAGAAGCTCTTGTGTTTCTATGTATGTGTGTGTATGTGTGTGTGTATGTTTGTGTGTTGGGGAGGATAGATCTCTGCTAGTGATATACCTTTTGGAACAGGTTAAATTTATATACATACATGCACATGTGTGAATATACATATGTGTGGATATATGTATGCACATAGGTATATACACATGCACATACATATTTATACATGTACTTATACATACAAACACATACATATACCATTTAATGGGGCAGTTTTAGTGAACAAGACATGTAATTATAAAGTGAGACCATAGGACTAGATAACCTCTAAAGTGCTTTCCAGTCCTAAAAGTCTATGATTTTGTGATGTTCTGCATGTATGTGTGCAAATGTGTCTGCAGGTATACATGAAAAACCAAATCTGGGGATGAAGAAGGGGAAAACTGAAAACAGGACAATGAGAAATATGCATCACCGCAGTGGGAACAATGTTTGCAATCTGGTCTTGGTCACTTATAAAACCTGCTTTTTATTTGAGTAGCAAATATGGCATAGGGCAAAATTTGGTTGGGCCTTTTTTTTGAGAATGAGTATTGTATCATTTCTAGATCAACTATCATCTGTCTCCTTAGGTACTTGAACAAGTAATCTCCATAGGATTTCCTTAGGATTAAACACTGGCTGACCAGGGTGGGACTGAAAAGTATTTGCTGATTCTTGAATCCATGCATTGTCCTCAAAACAATTGCTACAATCTTAGTTTGGATACTGCATTAGATTGAAAGCATTTGACTCATAGCACTTTGAGATTAGCTTTTCCAAATGATCATGTCAGAGATGATTAAAAGTGAATGCACTTGCTCACAGTCATATATAAGTAGTTGCATTGGGACCAGGGCAGGGTTCCTGACTCCTAGCTCGAAGGTCAGAGCTTTGTATCACCACAGGGAAGGCCATTGCGCATAAAGAGATCTGCTTTGCTTCAGCTGATTTTTAGAAATTTGTTTTGTCTCAGGACCTTATAATCATATCAAAATAAAACCTAACAAAAATGCAGTTTATTTGAAGGTTCTCTGTCAGAGGGCAACTGGAGAAAATCATTGTATTTTTTGCATAGTACCTTGCATATAGTAGGTGTTTAAGTGATGCTTATATTTGAATTTGAATTCTGTTATTTGAAAATTTGCCATCTAAAATTTTTTCTTTGTTTCATGAGGGCCACGGCCAAAAAATATTTATCACTTGGCTATATACATCTTAAACTAGATAACATGTGAAGTGCTTTGCAAACCTTTAAGCACTACATAAATGTTAGTTATTTTCATCATCATCACCACTGTCTTTTGCTGGCATAGCCTTTGAGAACTCAGGATCTCCTCTACACTATAGTCAAAGCCTCATGAAGACAAAGATCTCTGCTTTCAATACCAACATGTTGTTGTTGAGTCATTTCAGTTGTGTCTGACTCCCTGTGACCCCATTTAGGGTTTTCTTGGCAAAGGTACTGGAGTGGTTTGCATTTCCTTATAGAGGAGGAACTGAGTTAAGTGATTTGCCCAAGGTCACACAGCTACTAAGTGTCTGAGGCCAGATTTGAACTCAGGTCCTCCTGACTCCAGGGCTATTGCTCTATCCACTGTACCACCTATTTACCAACTACTAACATAGTTTGTATTAAAACAGCATGCTGCTATATGGTACCAAGACATGGAATAAAACTGTCCCCAAAGAAATAAAAATGAGTATTGCCCAGCAGGGGTGGGGACATGTGGCCTTGTAGGGCCTCAGATGTGGCACTTTGAATCCAAATCAGATTTGTTCTGTGAAATTTGGATTCAGTCAAAGGACCACACTTGAGGACCTAGAGGGCCGCATGTGGCCTCGAAGCTGCAGGTTCCCCACTCCTGGCCCAGCGGGTTTTGGCAAGGCCCAAGTGCTGCAACACTAACCAATAAGGAAGTCTGAAGAATAGGAGTAACAGTAGTATCATCAAGGAATTTGATGGTCAGAAGAGAAGATAGGCTGGTCATGTGGTGAAAAGGAGGGATAACAGGTGGGCAGTCAGAGTGCTCCAAGATTGGCTACATCAGGAGAAAATGAGGAAGGCCTTTTGCATGTTGGGTAGCTTCTGCGTGGAGAATTTGTGCATAGGTTAGACAGGCATGGGTTCTTTGTGATCTGCTTCTTAGGGAGCTTTGGGGGACTTCTAAATTGAGAAGATCACCAATCTACTGGAGTATTTGACAGTTGGAATATGGTTCATTGTGGAGTCTTTTGATACATCTTTGATATGAAAACTGCAAATCACATTTTCTTTTCTTCTAACCCACCATTTTGTTTTAATCACTGATATTTGACAAACTATCTGAGTTGCTTTTCCAATAAGAGTGACTGAATTTGGTTACTCTTTGAGGAAGAGACCCTCCCCCTCCCTCCATGTGAGCATCATACATTTACACTTTACTTTTGTGAGGAAAATGGGAAATATCACACTGGGCCAGTACGACGGGCCATACTCACACAAAGGCAACCAAAGACATCTTGTAGGAAAGGTCTTGTTCTCCCTGACATTTCACTCAGAGAGTATAGCTTATGACCATACTAGCCATGGACTTGAACTTTCCTAACTCCATTTTAATAATATATCATGAGTTAATCATTCATTCATTTATCTAAATCTTTTTTAAACCTTTCACATTTGTATAACTCCTTGGGGCTAATGAATTCCATATGTATACTCTGTAAAGGCATTTGCCTTGGGAATATCACCTTCACATGTTAAAGGAAGCTTCCTAATCCTTTCCTAATGTTCTATCTTTTTCATGGAATTCTGATTATATCTGGCTACTGTTATTAGATTTCAGCCCCTTTAATATTTTCTATTAGGTTTTAGCAAGGAAAAATGATCTTTTCCCAACATACTGGAGAAATTTCTATAATGTGAAGCCTTTGGACAGAGTTTGGGAGAATGAGAATTCTGAGGACTAAGTACATCCCTTACAATTTAATTTTTTGGTGCAGAGGGCAGGGAGAACTTCAGGGAAGGCATGTAGTTATGTAAAAGCACACCTAGGTGCCTGGGAGTCCCAACTCTATCACAGCTGAAAAATGTGGATTAACCCTTGGACTAGTGAGAATTTCTCCATTTTCCTATTGGTTTAGTTTGTTATTGGTATAATTTTTAATCTTTTAATAACAATTCTGACCTCTACAGCTTCTGGGAAGATGCTTCCATGTCTCCATGGAGTCCATTTGGCATGCCATTAAAGTTATAGATAGTTCTGCACATTGTGGGAATGTCACACCAAGTTTTCTACAATTTCTGGTATGCTACTATGTATCTTCAAGTGTTGTTCCCATTTCTACCATATCAAGTTAACTCGTCCTCCAGGTTTGCTGGCCCATCTCCTGCCCGCCCTTCCCCTACCCCAAACCCTTCCCTTCTCTTAGTTATTGAGCAATAGCCACAATAGGCAAACTTTTCTTTTCCATATATCAGAAGGGTGCAATTTATCTGATGCTTTTCAGTCCTGGAAGCCTTGCAGGGACGCAGATTGGAAGAGGTACTTTTAGCTGTGTTTGTCACAGGGCTGGCAGCGCATAAGGGGTGAGGAATGGGGATGGGGGACAAAGGAGATGGAAAGTGATTGGGAGAGAGCTAAAGAAGGAGGGGGGAAATGCCAAAGATAAAGGACCTATGTCGAAATATCCTGATTCCAATATTTGGCCAGCTAAAACTTGTGAATTTCTTCCTCTGATAATCCTTGTCAGTTGTCTTTAATAGTCTTGGTCCAGAGCTGTAAGTCCAGATGTTGGATTTAGTCCATATATCAGTAAATGACAAACTCATAATGTGATATCTTATGTGGCTTCACTATTTATACTTAACCTCTGATGAAGCATTAACCTTCCTTGACTAATATTTCCTGTCTAAAAGGCTCAACTGGCATCCATACAACTGAAAGAATCATTTTTTTGAGTTCATGACAGTGAACCTGGTTGTCTACAAACTCTCATTACTCTTTTGTTATGGAATGTAACAGTGATAAAACAAGAATGTTTCTAATGTAATGTGACAAAATAGCAGTTATATATGGGGCCTTTGTATTGAAAATAATTTTTCACTGCCTTATCCCAATTCAATTCAGCATACATTTATTAAACACCCAACTACGTGGGAGGCACTATTCTAGGCACTAAGAATACAAAGATAAAAATTAAATAGTCCCTGCTTTCAAGTAGTTTACATTCTAATTGGAAGAAATAAGAAGTAATCAAGTAGGTAAACACAGATTTTATGCAAAGTATATGCAAAGTAATAATGATGATGATGATAGTAATAGCTTCAAGGGAGAAGGAAGGTTAATGATTGGAGAAATCCAGAAAGGCCTTGCTTCAGAGTTGGCACCTGAGCTATGCCTTGAAGGAAGCTAGGAATTCTGTCAAGGGGATGGTATGCAGACATTTCCATGGGAAAGGGACCATTTCTGCAAAGGCAAAAGTTAAGAGTTGGAATGTTGTGGAAGGGGTACCAGCTCTAGACCAGTTTGACTGGTCTAGAAGCCCTAAGCCTTGTACTGTGATCTTACATCTTAAATAAGGAGTACAATACCTAGTAGGGGCTTGATAAACGTTGAAATGAATTGAAAGCGAACTGAATTCTTCTAGCATGAATCCTTCCTATAGCCCCATGGGAAGTAGCAGTTGAGAGAAGTTCGCTTCAGGTTCTGGGAAGCTAAAATAAAGAGTAAATCTTTAATTTACTTAGAACCTCAGGTTAGAGAAAGAGCCAGGATGGCCCTCAAACACTTCTGGCCTTCATGCACATTTCCTACCAATGAGGAAATATGCTTAGACCACCACAATGGATACTGACCAAAGCACATGGCATTTTTTGTTCCATAACAGATTGCTTTGAAAATTCTCAAGGTCATCACTCTGTCTCTGTATTGATTTGACCTCATCCTAGGGGATTGTGCTTGAGGCAATTATTTTCCTGTCAAGCACTGAGAGCCTTTTGATGCTGTATCAATGACTACTTACCCAAAAATAACTGACTGAAGCAGGCTTCAGCAACAGAACATCTCTCTCCAAGAAGTCTACTGCCGTATGGAATGTCAGGGAAGATCATGAATTGGCCAACAGCTTAACTATGAGCTAGACTTTATTTCTGGTAAAAGGAAAGAAAACAAGCAAAATATTGACTTTAGTTGGAAATCCAGTTTTCGTTCTTTACTTAGTCTATTTGTTTTAAATATGTATTTCTTTGTACGTTCTCCTCCTGGCATAATATTTTCCCCTTTCCACTAGATTAAAAAAAATTCCTTGTGAAAATAAAAAAAATTCTCATGAAATCACTGGACTTGTGGTAGGGGAGGCTTGGGTTTGAAATCTCCTTCTTGTACTTCCTGGCTATGTGATTTTAGGCAAGTCACTTAATTTCTCTGAACCTCAGTTTCTTCATCTGTAAAAAGGGGATCATAATGCTTGTAAGCACCCTTTCCCTCCTCCAATCACAGAATTATTGTGAGGATCAAATGAAATAATGTATATAAAATATTTTGCAAACTTTAAACATTATGGAAATGTCAGTTACCATCAGCTGAAATAGCCACAATGCTGCTGACCAAGGCTTGTCCTTTCCAGGGCGTCAAAGGATTAAATTAAGGAAGCAGCCAGTATAACTTTGTTATTTGCTACTGGCTAGACTTGGAGGAGAGAAGCTACTTAAAACTCATTCCTCTACCTCTTATTCATTCCCATCCTTATTTATCTTCTTTAGGAATACAGAGAAGGCCTCTGCTCCTAAAGACAACTGTAACTCTGGGTATAAATAGGAACAATGAGATTGGCATTCAGTACATCCCTGGTCCATCTTCTGGTGGGTCAAATGTGCCAAAGTTCCAACCCTGAACCCTGAAAAGAAAGGAATTCTAAATGTAAATACCTCATTTTAATCACTTGAAAATTATCCCAATCTCTGTCTCATCCAGTTATGTGCTTCACTGGCCACTAATTTGCTTACCTCTAAGCATCAAAAAATTGCTAAAGTAAAGAAAAAATCTTGGGAGATCTAAAATCATGTTAACTTAGTCATTGGTTATTGTGAAACTGTTGGTGACTACTGAGTGGTAACAAGAACTTCATAGATTAATGAAAGTTTCTGAGGATGGCTAGACCCAAATGATCACAAAATTCTTCTGCCTATTTTAAAGTGAAAATATTGGGGGCAATGAATGAAAGTTTATGATTATGGTTAATAGCTGATGTTTGTATAGCACTATAAAGTTGGCTAAGGGCAGCTTGGCTGGGCAGTGGATAGAGTGCTTGGCCTACAGTGAGGGGGACTCATCTTCCTGAGTTCAAATCTGGGCTTGGGTGCTTACTAGCTGTGGGATCCTGGGCAAGTCACTTAACTGAGGCTATTTGCCTCAGTTCCTCATCAATAAAACGAGAAGGAAATGACAAACCACTTCAGTATCTATGCCAAGAAAACCCCAAATGGGGCCACAAAGAGTCTGAAATGACTGAACAACAGCAACAAAAAGTTGGCCAAAGACTTTGCAAACTCATTTGGCCCTCACCACAACATTGTGAGAGGCAGTGAAATGATCACTCTCATTTTACAAATGAGGAAGCTTAAAGAGATCTTAACTTAACTTAAGACTTCATTTATGATTTGCCATGGTCACACAGTTAGTAAATGCTGGAGGTGGGTTTGAACTTAGGTCTCTCCCAACTCTAAGTACAGTGTTCTTTCTACTACAGACATCAGAATGCAGGAACAGAAATTGGTTTAGTGAAGACATTTCTCAATGTTCTCTGTTATTAAATTTGAATAGCGAAGAAAAGTATATTTTGATTTGTAATCTAGGTAGGTTGTGTGCCATTTTTATGTCCTCCACAATGCCTTGCACAAGTAGATTCACTTAGCTATAAATCAAGAAGCATTTATTAAGTACCTCCTATGTGCTCGGTGCACAAACTAAACAGGCCCTGGCCTCAGGGAACTTATTTTATTGGTTAACAGCATATATCCAGACAAGTCAAAACACAATATATACAAAGTAATGGGGTTGGGAGAGAAGTTCACTATTGATTAAGGAGTTGAGGAAAGGCCTCGTTTAGGAGGTAGCCCTTCACCTGATCCTTGAAAGGAACTAAAATTTCCCAGAGGCAGAGGTGAGGAGGGAGAAAGCACTTTAGAAATGGACCATCTGTGTAAAGGCAGGAGACAAGAGATGGAATGTCATGTATAGGAAACAAAAAGTAGAAATCTTAAGGGAGAGATGTGACATCATTCCAGAAAGACAGATGGAGTCAGACTAAGAGGGACTTAAAATGCCAAAGAAAGGGGTTTGTAGCTGATCCAAGAGGCAATAGGGAGGCATTGCATCTTCTCAGTCAAGGCAGAGAAATGGTCAGACCCATGTTTTAGGAATGAAAATTATAACAATAATGATAATAATATCTAACATTTATATAGAGCTTTAAGATTTGACAAACACTGTACTTATGGTATTCCATTTGATCCTTAGAACAACTCTCTAAGGTAGATGAGCAAACTGAGGCTGAGAGAAATTGTGTGACTTCCCTGGGAACATAAATTTGGCAGCTGTGTAGAGGGTAGATTAGAGAAGAAACTAGATAAAGGAAGACCATTTTGGGAGCTCTCTCAATAGTACAGGCAAGAGATTGGGCCTGCACTAATATGCTGGCTGTGTGAGTAGTGGGATCTTGTAAAAGCAGGAGCCAACAGGATTTGGCAACTGAGTGGATGGGGTGGGTGTGAAGGAGGGAGAAGAGTCAAGGGTTGGTTTGCTGAACTTTTCTGCACAAACACAGATACTTAAAAAAAGAATTTGGACCTGTGATTTTGTGGGTGCAGGGAGCTTTCTATGAAGAGCTTCCACTACTAATGCAAATATATATCCTCACTGAAACTTCTAATCTTAGACAGTTGGCTGTGTCACTGAGAAGCAATAATAAGCAATAAGTAAATAATTTGTCCAGGGCCACACAGCCAGGCTGTGCCAAAGGTGTCACTCTTTCTGACTCAGAGGCCAGGTTTCCATCCATTGCCACAGTGATACACTAATGTATGTACTCCATGGAAATCTTCCCATTGGAAGCCTTAAAATGCTCAACACCCCACTTAATCTTCTCTCTCTCTTTTTCCCTTTCCCTCCTTCTTCCTCCCTTTATCAGTACTATGATCTTAAGGTCCAGCTCTTTTGCAAAAATGAAGCATCTACCTAATTAGTGCTCTTAAAGGTTAAACTGTGAAAAGAGCCAGTTCTCAGACCAGAAACCTGCCCCAGACAAAAGTTTGGAAAATACTTATTTAAACAACTGTAACAGCTGGGACACCCCTTCTCACATGTGTGCTCCTAAAATACCCCATATTCAAGGTATTCTGTGGCTCCAAAATTCATAAGCTCTGCAGATGATTTTATTTCTGTTAATCAGCTAGGGACATAATTAGTTCCAAATAATGCATTATTGAAACAACATAGTAAAGGAAAGTTGCAATAGAACACTTCCCATACCCCACCCCAAACCTTCAATATGCTGTCTCACAATTACTTCATCAGTAGGAATGCTGTACATGTCTAGGGGACACTTGTTGGGTGGGGGGCACAATAGAGGACATCTACTAGACAAGGGCACATAAGTGCAGGGTTATAGATGTAGGAAACATATGTGTCCAGGACACCTGAATGAAAACAAAACTCATGCTGCTGGTGCTGCAAGAACCCTCCCCTCCCATTTCACAGGGCTCAGCCAAAGAAACTTTATAGGAATTTAGTAGTTTTGAGATGTGTTTTTGGTCACTCGTACTTAGAAACCAGTAGGAGGAAGGCAAGAACAAAAATCCTAGGTGGGGCTACAACCAGACAGTGGCTCTGAACTTCAATTTCTACACTTTATTCCTGCCTTTCACATGCAACAGTGGCCAGTATCAATCCTCTCTGGCTTTCAGTGTCCTACTCTGCCTGAACGGCAACCGAGGAAAATTAAAAAAAAATCAACAAAAGCAAAGATGTTATTCTACTACTGGGAAAGTATTTTTTCCCTCATGGATATATATACAAAACACAGGCTTTTATATTTATGTGCATTCTAATTTTAAGACATTAAAAAATTTAAAGGAATAGAGCCAGGATAAAAATAATACTTATTTTTAGCTTTCTTGATTTGTAACTAACTTTAAGACATTACATTACCATCTCCCTGATGTACCCTCAACCTACATTTACTGTGGACACCACTGATGTTCCTTATTTTCCCTCCCAATTAAGAGTTTATGACCATCCGCTGCTTTGATTTAGAAGCCACAAGCAGGAAGATAATTTGGCTTCTTGGCAGTGAGGTGTCATAGTAAATAGAAGCTACGCTTGGAACCTGAGTTCAAATCCTCTTTCCAACACTTATTAGCTGCATGACACTGAGTAAATCCACTTAACTTCTGTTGGTCTCAGTTCCTAATCTCTAAAAATAGGATCGATAATAGTGCCTACTTCACAGAGGTGCTGTGAGGATCATATGAGATAACAGATGTGAAGTGTTTTCATGGTATCAAAATAAAGCACTCCATACATATATGTATATGTATTAGCCATTATTAGCATTCATGGTCTAACAAAATTCACAGTTGATCTGTCTCACATTTCACCATCATTGATCTAGATCTGGAAGAGACCTCAGAGGTCCTCTAGTCCAACCCCTGAATTTTACATGTAAGAAAACTGAGGACTGGGATGCTAAGTGACTTTTGCAAGGTCCCACAGGTACTGTCAGGCAGTAATTGAATCCCAGTCCTCTGACTCCTGCAGCAATGCTCATTCCATTGTTTGATGTTATCTACACAATCATTACGTATTATTAACTCTATAGCTATCAGGGAATATGGTCATTAGGCATAACTGGAAAACAATTTAAATGAGTGGCTGCAATGAATAGTTCTTTAATTTTTATTAATTCATTATAATTAATTCAAATATGTAATTACTATATTATAATTATATTATTAAATTTATTATATTATATTATAAAAGTGATATATTATTAATTTAATAACAATTATAATCAAAGGGAGTCTTTCTCAGGTCAAGGGATAGAAAGGAGATATATTTTAAGGGAATTCTTGAAGACTCTTCCATCATAATTCAAGAAGGGTCTAGGCAGCCAGAAGGACCTTTTATAGGATAGGTACCTATGTTCCAGATATTACCAAAGCCCCTTGTTATTTAGGTACACTCACCCCCAAGTCTTGGGAATCAAGACATCTGATGATAGTGTTCTAGGCAGCACTTGATTTAGGGCAAAATATTATTATTAATCATTAACATTATTAATGATTAATAATTGGCATTTTCTCAGTGCTTTCAGGTTTGCCTTAGGTCAGAAGTTATCTTTTTGCCCTCTCTAGTGCTAACTACCTTCTTTCATAAAACTTCTTTCTTGTTTATCAGATATGTCTTAGTCTGAAAGGGGTACATTGAGATCCCCCTCTATTATAATTTTACTATTTGTTCCTATAATTCAATTAACTTTTCTTTTAAATATTTAAATGATATACCATTTTATGCAAATATATTAAGCAGTGATGTCATAAGTTCATTTTCTATGGCACCCTTAAGAATAAAGCATTTCCCTGCATCTTTTTTTAAATTTGTCTATTTTTACCATTGCTTTGTCTAAAATAATGATTGCTATTTCTTATTTTTTAAGTTCACATGAAGCATAAAAGTTCTTTTTTTCAGCTACATGAATTTTTTGTTTCAAGTGTGTTTCACAAACTATGTATTGTTGGATTCTCTTCTAATCCTTGCTTCTACCATTCTCTTTTTTGGGGGCAATGTGGTGGGGTTTGACAATTCACACTCACTGTTATGGGTGATAATTGTATAATTCCTTCAATCCTAGCCTTTTATTTTCTCCTCCCCCATTTTTACTTTCTGCCCCAACAGAGGAAGAAAAGAATATGCTCAACTGTAGTGATTGATAATTGATGTAAATTGCTTCCACTCCATTCCCTCTTTCCTCTTCTCTTTCGCTCACTCCCAGTTTCTTTCTTTTTCTTCCTTCCATTTTTCTTTCTTTCTTTCTTTTTTCTTTCTTCCTTATCTTTTTTACAATATACCCTCTGAAATTGGAGTTTATTTTAATTATAACTGTTCCCTCCTTGAATCTACCTTTCCTCTCTTCATTTTTGACTATTTCCTCATTGTGCCTATACACCTAACTCTGTGTGTGTGTGTGTGTGTGTGTGTGTGTGTCTGTATGTGTGTGTGTCTGTGTGTTGCGTTCAACTCTCCTTTGTCTGGTTGATATGAAATTGAGATTCACTTCCTTCACCCTTTCTTCCATGTTTAAAGACTATAAGCCACCCTAATTATGTGAAATGGCAAGTTATATCACCTTACTTCCTCTTTATTCCCTCATGTATTCCCCCTCCTCCTTTTCTCTTCTTTTAAGATCATCAAAACATAGCAAAATCATGCCTGGGTCCCCTGTCTTATTTATTCCTTCTATCATCCTCAAAGACTGTAGAGTTCAGAAGGGATATGTGTTTTTTTCTCTATTAGAATGTCAACACTTCATCATATAATATCTTTCAGTTGCTCAACTATATTTATGTTTCTGTTTCTCTCGATTCCTCTGCATTTCAATGTATCTACTTTGCTTTGGCATCTTCATTAGGAATGAGCAGAATCCCTCTGGTTCATAAAAGGTCTTTTTTTCCTCTTGTAGTTTTATTTATATTAAGTTTTGTCATATTAGTTATTTATGGCTACAAGCCTTTTATCTTTTGTCTTTAGGATATCATATTCCAATTGCCCATTGTGTTATAGTGTTAGATGCTTGGTCCTGTGAGATTCTGACTGTGTCTCCAAGGTAACTAATTTTTTTTGACCATTTATAGTTTTTTTCTTCCTTTGTCCCAGAGGTTCTGGATTTTGTCTATGACACTACTGGAAATTTTCATTTTGGGGTTTCTTTAGAAGGTGACTGATAGATTCTTTCTATTTTTACTTTCCCATTAGGTTCTATTCAGTCTGGGAAGTTTTCATTTGTTCAGGGTTCTTTTTTTGATAGAGGTTTTCAGGTAGTGTAATGATTCTCATATTATTTGTCCTTGGCCTGTTTTCCAGGTCAGTTTTTTTTTTCAAATAAGAGGTGCCTTAAATATTTGTGTATTTTTTCAGTCTTTTGATTTTGTTTTTAGCATTTTTCATTATTTCTCAAAGTAATTGATTATCTCTTTGGTCCATTCTAATTTTCAGAGCATCTAATACTTAGATAAGATTTGTACCACTTGTATCAAGCTATTTAACCTCCTTCTAATTCTTTCCTTTAGAGGCCTCATTTAATTTGTAATATAATTTTAAAACTCTTACTTCATTTTTTTTAGGAATTCTAGTAGACCTCATGGCAAAACTATGTTTTTGTTTGAGACTTTGCTTATAGAAGTTGCAGAGACATTCTATTCTTTTGGGTCTATCTCTTGAGAATCCTTGATATGTTTATTTTTCCCATTTTATTTCCTTAACTAGGTCTTTGTCTCAGGGCCAGGGCCTATATATTTCTGAAAGGAATGGTGCTGCTTAATTTGGTCCTGGTCTGAAATATCTGGGATCCCAACACTGTTTCCTGTAGGTACTGAGCATTGTATTCTTTATGGACCTCAGGAATTACTTAGGCCAATGAGCTATAAACTTCTAGTACCCTAAACAGATTAATCTACTTTGTAGTTTGAAATAGGGCAAGGTATGATCACTGTCCTCCCAATCTGAGCTTTTCAGCCTTGTCCTCTAATTGGGAGTCAAAGGGACAAAGCTATAGGTTCCAGATGTCTTTGGTTTGCCCCACATGTGAACTGGAAGTCTTCCAGGTTCTGCACTCTTGGGCTGGGCTTTTTTTTTTGATGGACTGTTTACCTAAAGTCAACAGGCTTTTGGTTATTTATTTGTATTAATCCAGAACTAGGAAAATGCATTAACCAGTTTCTCCTTGGATTTTTGATCATGACTCATCCTGGTGTTCTTTTTTCATAATCATTGGGGTTGATAAGAGAGCCAGGCTGTTATGCTCCTGATCATTCCAGTATCTTAACCAGAAGTCTGCCTTAACATTTTCAATGAAGTATCAATTATATCTAAAAGGATTTTTCAAAATACACTTCCTTTTTGGAACTTTTTTTTTTACACTTTTGAGTTTCAAAATTCAAAAGATTAAACATAACCCTTTGCCTTTCTGCTAACTTGAACCTTAGTTTCATGCTTGGTCTGCTATCATTTTTCAGTCACTTTAATGGAAGAGTAACTTGTGCCCTGAAGGAAGATAGTCTCACTATTTATTTAATTCATAGTTGCTGAATGTTTGCTTTATCAACTGTCAAGCAGAATCTCCCTGGAAAATGAACAGGCCCCTGGCTAGCCCAAGCAGGAATTCATTCCTTCCGCAGTCTTTCATCACTCCTCAAAAGAACTGACTCCAAAACTGAGTAAGAATTAGTCATTTCTGTTCTGCTGCTGACAAAAAGATGCAAATTTGTAGCCAGAAAGGCAAGTACTTTGACCTTTAGGAAACCACACTATAATTTCTGAGTGTTCACAGAATCATAGACTCTTAGAGTTGGAAGGTATCTTAGAAGCACCTGAAAAAGAGCCTCCTTTGAAGTCACACCTGACAATCAGTCCTGAGTTCTAGTGAGGGAGACTCCACTGCCTCTGCAAGCAGTTAGTTCTACCTTGTGATACCTCTAATTACTAAGAATATTTTTCTGCCACCAAACCTAGATTTGCTCCTCTGCTACTTCCACTCATTTCCTACAGATCCACACTCTGGGGCCTAATAGAATAAATATAATGCTTATTTCAGGTGAGAGATCTTTAAATGCTTGAAGACAGCCATAATGTCCTCCTTAAGTCTTCTTTTCTGCAATTGAAGCAGGTATGTGGCATAGCAGATAGAGTGTTGGATTTGAAATAGGGAAGATCTGAGTTCAAATCTTGCTTCAGATATCAGCTGTATGACACTGGACAAATCACTTAGTCCTTCCCATCCTCAGTTTATTTATATGTAAAATGTGAATAATAATAGTACATATCTCACAGGGATGTTGTGAGGATAACATATGTAAAAGGCTATGCAAATCTTAAAACACTGTATTAATGCTAGCTGTTATTATTAATTGATCCTTGACAGTCTAATGAAGACTATGGACCTTTTATCAGAGGTATGTTTCTAAATACATAAAATAAAATACATAGGGTTGCAAAGGAAACCAATCACAATGAAATGTGATTATATAAAGTTTTTTTTAAAAAGTCCATGGGCCCCAGGTTAACAGCCTCTGATCTAGACCATCACTAAGGCTCCTTCCAGCTGTAATAGCAATACATATGGATGCAGGTCACCCCTTTCAAGAGCCAATGACAAGTTCGGCCTCCGGGTATGGATTTCCCCTAAAGTCTCAGACATTAATAACCCACGGAGTCCTATGATCCCAAGCAAATTTTTACTTTGTCTTGTTTCTGCCCAAACTCCTCCAATTCACCATTCCATTGACACTCTACTGGGCTTTGAGAATAGCTGAAGAATAGCTACTCCCCAGGAGTTATAACTTTGGACTCTTCCAAACTGAAAATCTACTTTTGAGGATCTACTAACATACTGTTTAAAGGCCAGACACATGCTGAGGATATGTAATGGTTATTTTTTTTAAAGCCTCACAACAGTCAGTGTGAATGAGGAGAACTTGACATGCCTGGTTTTTGTTTTTAATTTTTTTTCGTTTTATACTTGCACAGAATTGCCTCAAAGAAAATGTGTGGCTTGAAAGGGTTAATGTCAGATGTTTTTGAAGGATAGGATGACCTCACTGCTTCATACTGGTGGAGGGAGAATGAAATATAGCCCAGATAGCCCCATCTGTGCATTAAAGATGACTTCATGTGTTCTAATTGCTTGCAGATATGAAAACTGCATTCAGGTGTCTTTTCCAATGACTTGATTTCATAAAAAAAGAAAAGAAAAGAAAAGAAATCTCTGGGATGTTTCTGAACTTGAAAAGAACAGCTTCCTAATGGTAGTAAAGTAAGGAACCCAAGTTTGTGCCTATTTTGAGCTCTTTTTAACTTCTGCCTCTCTGAATTGACCCTTGTTTCCCTTGTCATAGATTAGGTCAGTGCAGGGGTGAGGACTAATTGTAAGAAGGGTATTTTGGGGGGCAGTACCCATTATTTCACTGGTGTAGGGAGTTCCCAGTAAGGAAACTCCTTTTCGTCAACGCAGGTCAATACCTACTCTGCAATTGGTAATCAGAGAGTAGCTTGGGAGCACTGGGAATACCAGTTACTTGTTGGCGATCACACAGTCAATACACAGGTGGAATGTGAACCCATCTTCCTGTCTCTGGAACAAGTTCTACACTGTGCCATACTGCTCTGATATGACAGAAATACCCTATAGACTGAAAACCCTTTCTGCATTACCCCAAAATCTATGGATGTGACTACATCTAAATATTCCTTCAAATGGTCAAAAAATGTTGCCATATGAGAGATAAAGTGGTATGGTTAAAAAATTGACTTGGAGTCAGACGAGTTTGGTTTAATTTTGATTCTACTAATTACTACTAATATGACCTTGTAGAAATTACTTCAGGTGGATGGCATAATGGATAGAGTACTGAGCCTGAAATCAGGAAGATCTGAATTCAAATCCAGCCTTAGATGCTTACTGACTGTGTGACTCTGAGCAAGAAGACACTTAACCTCTATCTGCTTCAGTTTTCTCAAATGTTAAATGAGGTAATAGCACCTACATCCCAGGATTGTTGTGGGGATCAAATGAGATAATCTTTGTAAAGCTTTTACCACAGTACCTGCCACATGGTAGGCGTTTAATAAATACATGCTTCCTCCCCTCCTTCCTCTTTGGGTCTCAATTTTCTCTTCTGTAAAATGAGGAGATTAGAGTAGCTGACTTCTTATGTCTTTCCAGCTTTAAATCTTTGATCTAATATATTTTATGAAGGCCTTAAAGACTTGTTGTATCAATAAACAAATATCAATGTAACTACAAAAGATTGGTGGTGGAGGGAAAGTCAGAAAAAATAATTTTTGTGGCAGCCTAAGGTAAGACTGGCAATATATCATAGCATAAAGAGCACTGAGCTGAAAGTCCCCATAAGCACCCTTGTTGCCTCCATGACTACACTTTGATTTTTAAAAAATCATAAATGAGCATTATGCTTTGTCAAAAAGCATTTTCTGGATATGTTGAGATAACCATGGTCTTGGATGCTTTTGTTTTTAATATGGTTAATTATATTGTTAGTTTTCCTAATGTTGAACTATTCCTGAATCCCTAGTATAAATCCAACCTTGTCATAATGAATGGTTTCTTGGGTGACAGGATTTTATTTAAAATTTTTGAATTGATATTGATGAGTGATATTGACCTATAGTTCTCCTACTATATTTTGTCCTTTCTTGGTATAGATTTTAGTACTATGCTTGTCTCATAAAAGAAGTATGGAGGAGTGCTTTCTTTCTCAATTGTTGAGAATAATTTGCAGGCCAATATGGTATCATTCCATCTCTTCCAAGGTTTTAGAGATATTGTATAGTTCTATAATTCTAGGGTTATATAAATGTTTTCTTGTCCTTATGCTTCACAATTATATAAACCTTGAAAATTTACCTTTCAACCTTGTATAGGTTAGTGGAGTTTTGATAGTTCATAGCTACAGAACTCTTGGAAAGTTAATTAGCCTCACTTTCCTCACGTGTAAGATGGCAATAATACGTGTCTATCTTACAGAATCACAATGAAGAAAGTCCTTTGTAAACTTTAAAGCACAATAAGTGAGTAAGTTATTATTCATCTTTCCAGAATGGAGTCCCAGTTGTTCTACTTTATTACAATATAGACTCCACTAGAGTCCTACTTCAGGGTCTGTCAGGTACCCTTGATCTGGGTTACCCTGTCTGTGAAGATGGTTTTACTGGGGTGTGGGCACTGCACATGCGACAGCTTCTTGGAGCCACAGGTGAGAGTTGAATGACAGGTGGACACCAGAGGTGGATGAGCAGGTCTAGAAATAGCTCAGTAAGCCCTCATACCAGAGGTACTAGTCTCCCTTGAATACCCCATGAGAGTAGCTGACAGGCCCCAAACCCATCCGTGAATTAAGGGAATGTCTAGCTCAAATACATGAAGACTTCCCCCAAGCTAAATGGTTGAATGAGAACAATTTCTTCCAATGGCCATGAGAGCGGCTGAAGCAGGGGCCATGGAGTACTTGACATTGAAGTTTGACATTGAAGATGCTAAGGTCATCCACTGCATACCAGGCCATTACCAGTCATCCTGACTTTTGTCTTGCTACTGGACTTCAATGACTCTGGAAGCCAGAGTGAGGCTGATGGCTTTATGCAAATTTACCTCACTTAAACTCAATTCACACACAGGTCAGGACATCATTCTGTCATATCATTGGTCCTCTTCAAAAACAAAGAAAAAACAGCAACTCTGTGGTCTCATCATAGCAAGAATACTGTCTTTGTTCATTAAGTCCTTAAGTCAGTGAAATAAAAACTCTGGATGATCCCGCTAAACCTAGAGAGCTTTTGAGTCTGGATTTAGCAGTGAGCTGTCATTTGAAAACCAACCTAGGTTGGAGAGACTCATCCTTTGAAGGAAGTGTGGCATATTCAAAAGCTCTCTCTCTCTCTGGAGTCAAGGCTAATTTCTGGCATACTTACTATCTAGATGTCCTTGGGCAAGGTATTTAACCTCATTGGATTTTGGTTTCTTGTCTATAAACTGAAACTGGATAGCCTCAGAGGTCCTTTCCAGGCCTATCTGTGTAACTATGATCCTATAAATTCACGGATCTTTTACCAATGAAGAATTATAACAAAACAGCTTTTACATTCTTTCTTCCCTTTCTTCCCTTTACATTCTTTCAGTTGTCCACTTGTGAATCTTCTCTAGTTCTATTGTTATCATCCTTGGGGTTTATCAAGCATCTATTATAATATTTCAATTTTATCTGTAATCCAGTTGATGTCAGTATTCCCTCTTTGCCTTACCTTTTCTCCTGTTCAATCCTCTTCTATGGCCTCTGTTAAGGCTGAAGATCTCCTTCATATTCTCTTAACATTGTGAACGCACCAGTGGAGCACTTGGGTCATTTATTGATTATCCTTTGTTCTTGCCACATGACTAGCCCTTCTTTTTAGACGATTCGTTTCTTTTATGATATCCTTTACACTGTTTCTCCTATAAAATTCTTTATTTATAATATGTTACAACCTGCTTACATACACCGTGTCCTTCTCCAATGCCATTTGGGTGATCTTCTATTAATTTCTTTGGAAATCATAACTTTCCGTGACTCACAGATATACATCACCATAAGAACATAGGCATTTTTAAAAAAATAGGCTTCATTTCAAGGTCAAGCTTGGTGCCAGTAAAAGAAGTTTTCAGTTTCCCAAAGGCACCCAGCCTATTTTCCACAGCTTATTCAATTCTGTCAAGCAGAATGACATGAAATATTCTCACCATGGTTTTGAACAAGAGTGTGATTATGCTTTTCCATTTTATTTCAAGGGCCATCATCTTGTTGATCCTCTTTCCATGGTAATAGAATGTGGGTGCCTTCAGGGAACAATCTCCATAACACCTCTCAGAGCCCTCTTTCCTGGGCTATTACCAAAGACTCAGGGTGTGTGAAATGATATCATATCTTATGGTCCCTAAATGCACAATCCCAAGTCAGGTGAGTCTGCCCCAGTAGTGTCAATTTCGCATTTCAGAAGCAGCTTTGACTATCATGACGTTTTGATATACAGAGATAAGGAGAAGAAAGAAATTGATTAGAATGGTTTATCATGGAAGCAGGGTTAAGGTTATGAAATGCAAAAGGGTTAAAGAAAACTTGAGCGGAATTTTAAGAACATTTAAGAATGGTATGTTCAATCAGAATGTAGGATAGCTTCTCAGGGGAAGCTGCGAAAACTACACGAGTTGGGATATTTATAACTAGGCTCAACTAAGGAATAAAAATATGCAAAAGGGAACCATCTTGCATTGGCAGAGAATAAACTGGCTGACCTCATTGACCTTTTGCATCTCAAAATTCTGCAAGCATATGAAAAAAAGATAGATATTTTCTTTTCTCATTGGAAGTACTAACAACTTGGGCATTCTGACCTCTGTCTAAAAGAAAAGGGCAATGTCACTGAAACACTGTGCCAGAAATCCTATTGAAAGCAAGTCTGTCTTTGGTCTACTTTGTAATTAATTAGCTTTGCTGGAATTATATTTTAAAAGGAAGCATATAACATGGATAGTATGTAGATATGGATAGATGATAAATAGACATAGGTAGATAGACATAGGTATTCCTTGAAATGCACAAACTTCCCAGTTTGTTTACTCATTTCCCATGACCTACTCTTCTATTCCATCTCACTATACTCAGAGATGGATATAGTCTTGATCTTGCTGTCACCTACCAGTGTTCTAATTCCATTTTCATGAGCTCTTAAATTCCTTTACCTGATCACAATCATTTTTTTTTCTTAGAGTATTGTCTTATAGTATTTCCTTTGCCATATGTATGTATGTATGCCTTATGACCCCCTAACCCTTTCTGTCTTCACTCTGACCTCAACCCCTCCATTCTCAGCTGCTCTCCCTCTACCCTTTGTCTCATAGTGAACCAGCTCAAGTCTATACTATCATCTACTCTCAAACTTCCTACACCTTTGCCTACTGTCAATCATGCCCTGCCAAGCCCCAAATCTGTGTTATTCCCACCATCTAATACTTTCATTCCTATTCTCTTACTGAACAGATGGACAAAGATGGAGAAAATCACAAAACCATGCTCTCTGGGTCCACTACAAATTTATGTTACATAATCTTAACTGGGCCCTCACAAGCAATCCTACTGCACCTCCATAATTGATTCCTGATCCCAATTACCATGGGGGCTCTTCCAAATTTTGTCGTCCCTCCTCAAATCTCCCATGATTTTGCCTTTTCTTGCCTTCTCAGCTGAGAATCTTGACTCATATTTCACTGAGAAATAAAGACCTTTCATCTAGAACTCCCTTTTTCCCCCTCCTCTTCATCTCACTTCACTTGGATGCCTTCTCCCATTATCTCCTTCATCCCTGTCTCACCTGAAGAGGTTTCCCTACTCCTAGCCAAAGCAAACCACACTACATTCACAAGACATTTCATTCTATCCTATCTCCAGTAGATAACATATAGATCCCTCCATCATACCTATTCTATTACTGTTCTTCAATCATCCCATGACTTCTGGCTGCTTCCCTGCTGCTGACAAGCATACCCCTGTCTTTCCCAAATCTTAAAAAAAACCTCTCACTTGATCTGTTCATCCCTGCTAGGTATCATTCTATATCTCTTCTCCTTTTTGAGACTAAATTTCTTGAGAAGGACATCTGCAACTCATGCCTCCACTTTCCCTCCTCTTACTTGCTTCTAAACTCTCAAACATCTGGCTTCCAACCTTATCATCCAACTGAAACATCTCTCCAAAGTTACAAATGTTCTCTTTATTGCTAATACAGCGAGCTTTTCTCAATCGTCATCCTTCTTTAACCCTTGCCAGTCCCTGACACTGTCAATCATACTCTTTTCCTTGATGATCTCTTCTCTTTCACTTTTTGTGATAGTGGTCTCAATTTCCTTTGTTGAATTTTCATGTAGGTTATGCCTGTTAACTGTGAGTGACCCCCAAAGCTCTGTCCTAGGCTCTCTCTTCTTCTCCTTCTAAACTATCTTTCTTGGTGATCACATTGGCTCCCATGGATTCAATGATCATTTCCATGTAAACAACTCTTCAATCTATTTATCTAGCCTAACTTCTCTCACATCCAACTGTCTATTGGATATCTCAAACTGAATGTCCTATAGACATCTTAAACTCCACGTGTCCAAAATTAAACTCACTATCTTTCCTCCAAACCCTACCCTCTTCTTAACTTCTTTATAACTATAGGTATCACCATTGTCCCAGTCACCAAGGCTTGTAACCTAGGATTCATCCTCATCGCCTTACTCCCTCTCATCCCTCATATCCAATCTTCTGTCCAATCCTGTCAATTCTTCTTTTGCAACATCTCTTCTATACACTCCTTTCTCTCCTCCAATATTATCAACTCCCTAGTGCAGGTCCTCATTACCTCACATCTGAACTATTGCAATATCCTGCTGGTGATTCTTCACGACTCAAATCTTTCTACATGCCAACACATTCTCCACTCAACTACTAAAGTGATTATTACTAAAATCCATGTCTGACCACATCATTTCCACCCTTATCCCTTATTCAATTAACTGCATTAGTTACCTCAGTTTACTTTTTAAATCCATTTATAATTTCTAATTTTTCAATCTTATTAAGCTTTACTTTCCTCTCTCTTTCTTTCTGTCTTTCTTTCTTTCTTCTTTCATTCCTTCCTTCCTTCCTTTCTTTCTTCTTTCCTTCCTTCCTTCCTTCCTTCCTTCCTTCCTTCCTTCCTTTCTTGTTTCTTTCTTTCTTTCTTTCTTTCTTTTTTCTTTCTTTCTTTCTTTCTTTCTTTCTTTCTTCCTTCCTTCCTTCCTTCCTTTCTTTCTTTTTTTCTCATTGTCCTCCTTGTTGTATAAGACTAGCAATGAAATCTCTGGCTTAAAGGATATGAAAATTTTAGACTCTTTCTTAGCAAAATTCCAAAATACTTTTCAGGATGTTTGGACCAATTCACAGCTTCAGCAACAGTAATTAGTGTGCTTGTCTTTCCATAAGAAAGATTATCTCACCCAAGCCCCCCATTTTCCAAATTTAGAAATTCATATTTAATAAAGCAATATGATTAGCTCAGCACTCAACATATAAATGCATTTTTAATAAAGTGAATCATAGGAAAAGCACTAGGGGGATAGACATTTTGAAAGGAATTTTGGTCTTTTTTAAGCCAATAGTCCTCTAATTTATCATTTGTATAAATCTTATCACACACACCCCCATATATCAGGACTGTTTAAAATTGTACAATATGTGTTTATCATTTATGATTAAATAGATTTAAAAATAATAGCTAGCATCTCTATAGTATATTAAGACTTGTGAAGCACTTGACTAATATTATCTAATTTTATCCTAACAATAACTCTGGGAAGTAGGTGCTATCATTGTCTTCATTTTACAGATTAGGAAACTGAGGCAGACTGAGGTTAAGTGACTTGCCTAGGATCAGTTACTAAGTGTCTGAGACAGGATTTGAACCCTAGGTCTTCCTGAGTGCAGGTCTAGCATTCTATTCACTGTGCCACCTAGCTCTCAAATTTGTCACAGAATCTACAAAACAAAAACCCATGAAACACTCCCCACAATCAACCAAAAACAAAGTGAGTACCAACTACATTATAATCTCCTAAGGGGCAGGAACCTAGCACAGCATGTGTTTATTTTATTTACTTATAGGAAGGAAGGAAGGAAGGAAGGAAGGAAGGAAGGAAGGAAGGAAGGAAGGAAGGAAGGAAGGGAGGGAGGAAAGGAGAGAGGAATAAATCTAGCTAGTAAACCCCAAGTTACATAGGCAGCTTCTGGTCATCAAAATTTACCTTCCTTTGGAAAGGAAAAGGAGAAGGAGAAGAAGAGGGAGAGGAAGAGAATGAGCTGAGTTACCCAACTATCTGGGTCCCCTTTCAGGCAGCTCGGTCTACTCAAAGGTTGTGTTTGTTGTTCATTTTTGAAGAAGACCATGACATCAGGGAAATGATGACATGACTTGCAGTTGACTTGGATTTGAGTGAGGGAGGACTGCGCAAGGTCACCAACCTCACTTTCTCCTCCAGAGTCATCTGGATCCAGTGACTTGATATTCATCAGGATGACTGGAGATGACCCAGGATGCAATGGGAGAGGCCCTTTTAGGCTGAGGCCTTTTCATGATGTCATGGTCCTCTTTGAAAATGAAGGGTAAACACAACCTGTTATTTACTTATAACATTAGTTTTTTTAATAATTGAGTTCCAGATTCTCTCCCTCCTCATCCCTCTCCTACCCATTGAGAAGGCAATCAAAATCATATCAGTTATACATGTGATATCATGCAAAACGTTTCCATATTAGTCATGTTGCCAAAAAAGCAAGAAAACAAAGTGAAAAAAGTATGCTTCAATCTGAACTCTGATTTCGTCAGATCTCTAGAGTTGGATAGCCTTTTTCATCATGGGTCCTTTGGAATTATTTTGGATCATTGAATTGATCAGAATAGCTAAGTCTTTCACATTTGATCATCTTCATACTATTGATGTTACTGTGTACAAAGTTCTCCTAGTTCAGCTTGCTTCACTTTGCATCAGTTCATATGAGTCTTCCTAGGTTTTTTCGAAACCATCCTACTCATCATTTCTTATAGTATAATAATATTCAATCACAATCATATACCACAACTTGTTCAGTCACTCCCCAATTAATTGTACAGTGTTGATTGTACCTAGTAGAAACTTATGAAAGGTTTGTGGAAAAAAAAAACTACAGTACAGCTTTGGACAAATTGATCTGGACTTCAGGGAGGTATAATGGATAGAGGTTGGACCTGGAGTCAGAAAGATGTGAGTTCAAACCCAGCCTCAGACACTTTTTTGCTATGTGACCCTGGGCAGTCAATTAATGTCTGTTTATCGCAGTTTCCTCATCTGTAAACGAGGGATAAAATAATAGCACTTATTTCCCAGGGTTACCATGAGGATAAAATGAGATATTTGTAAAGTGCTTTGCAAACCTTAAAGTGTACTACATAAATGCTAGCTATTTTTGTCATTACAAAAGAAATATTTTGACTCATAGGAATAACAGGAATGAGCAGTTTCTTAGTAGGATAAATGGCTCCAGCAAATTGTACCTACATTTGCCTTTGGAGCTATCCTTACTTAGGTTGCCAGAGTGCAATCTCACAGGATATTTTCTATCCAGGTGGTCAGTGTTTACTTAATTTTTCTCCCAATATCTAACATGGATGTCCACCAATTATTGAAACTGGGGAATTTTTTGGCAAACATATTTCTCTGGTGAGATCTATTGTTAAAAAAATAGGAGGGCAAAGAGAAAAAAATTCTGATGACCTAGCAATTAGAAATGAATAGTATTGCTATGGTTTTCTAAAACAAACAAAACAAAACATAGAAATATAAATAAATCAAGAGGAAGAGTGTTCTGCTCTAGGGTGCTAATACAGGAGAGATGGAGTGTTTCCGTACTGGGGGGGGGGGAGTTCCTTCTCAACCACTTTACACAGAGTAGTCTTTGAAGACTACCTTTTGTACCTTCATCAGCCATGCTACCACTAGGAATCACCCCCAGGATGTCAGGTATGGTTGTCCTATTCCAGTATCAACATATCCCCACCCTCCAGCCCCAAGAGGCTAAAGGTGATCTCACTGAGAAATGTCCCATAATGAAAAAACCTGCTGATTAGACCATCCACAGAATGAGTGGGAAATCGGAAAAAAAGCTATTTAGTACTTACTATTTGCCAAGCAGTGTACTAAGCTTGGTGTGGGAAGAATATGGAAACAAAAGATAGGTCCTGTCCTCAAGGACATTCTAATAAGGAAAACCATGCCTCCTCCATTAACTCAATTTGTCCCAGGTCCAATTATTCCTGGTCATTGTTCTGAATGTTTTTAGAAACAAGTACGAAAAACAAATGATGAAAAGGCTTGGCGCCACCTGACTTCACAATGTTAAATATAAATCCCCAAATCTTAGTTGACAAGGTAGAAGCCAAAGGCTTTGATTGAAATAAGTCTTGCTCTTTTTGCGTGCTCACTTTAGTTGCCTCTGATAAAAACACACCACCAAGCAACAAAATGCCATATGAATGCTTTGGTAAGTCTGAACAGGAGGGGTGCATAAGAATCTTTACATTATCTGATTCCAGTGCTGCTGGTGGTGTAGCAACATGTTGTAGTCATACCTACATAAATCAGAAGCACTAGAGGGGATAGAGTGCAATAGATAGGAGAAAGAGATATGGAACGACATTTGTTCTTTTCATTTTCTCTCATTTTATACCCTGCTCAGCACATTCCACATTAAGATTTCCTGCTGATCTTCCTAAAAGGGATAAGAAGTGTATTTCATTAAATATGTCTGCACAATTTGGTTCTGAAAAGAGGACTTGTGTTCCCTTACTTCAAAAAATATTGTGGAAGAAGAAGTAAAAATCTTTGGTATGAATTTTCAATTAGCTTGTAACTTTATCATCCTGTAACTTTTTTAGGGGATAACCAATCATTCCCCAAGAGAAGAGACCACATGGAGGAAGCTGATACATTCCGTCCCTTCAGGATATTCTATTATCTCTGAATCCCAAATCTGTAAACACGCAGGACAAGTATTAAGAAGCTGGCAAAGTGCCAAATTCTTCCTCAGCTACCTGCATCTAACTCCTGTTAGTACAATGGACAGGATCTGTCCTGATTTTTAAAAAGGCTGCCTTTTGTTATGATCCAGGGGTCTTTTCCACAAATGAGTTTGTTGATCTCAATTCAGCTTACACATCCTGTTTTCATCTCTTCTTTCCCTGAGGATTGGCCACATTACTTATTAAGCATGGTTTCTGTACAGTTAAGCATTTTAAAAGTCTTTAGCATCAGGTTAAGCTTTCATGGGGTTTTATTTTTGCCTATTATCCTGATGACAACTACTGTTTGGATCTTACCTGAGTACCCGTGGCAAAGTTTTTGCATTTGACTCCTCAAATTATCCAAGGTGAGGAAGCTTAGCCTGTCTACATTTGGTGAGTGACTGTCAATATTACTGTGTTGCTTGGCTAGGGAAAAGTTACGTTTCTCTGCTGATTATTTGTCTTGTTGAATCAGGACTCTGAAAAACAAGATAGAGGATGAAGCCAACTAGGCAAATCCAGCCTCAGACACTTACTAGGCGTGTGATCCTGCATAAGTCACTTAACTTCTGTTTGCCTCAGTTTCCTTATTTAGAAAAAGAGAACAATAACAGTGTTTATCTTCTGGGGTTTTGTGAGGATAAAATGAAGTATTTGTCAAGCGCTTAGCAAACCTTAAAGTGCTTTCTAAATGCTGGTTACTGTATTATTCTTTTTGTCATGATTATATGTGATCGACTTGTAGCTGTCTGCCTACAAACTTCCCAACAATAAAGCAAACATGAAAATGTTGGGGAAAAGTCTTTAATGGTAGAATTGGATCCTCTTAAGGAATTCATACTCTGCTGTACATTGTCTAATCCTTTTCTCAAACATTTCATGGCTCATATGCCAAGCTGGCTTCATATAGAGAGAGAATAAATGATAGCCTACACGAAATGATTTGAAGGCTGCCAAGAGACCTAGTTAGTTTGGTACAGGATAAATAAAGCCAGAGCTGGAGTAATGAGATTCAGAATTGAATACTGACTGCCACTTACTAGGCATGTGATTATAGGCGAGTGACCTAGACTCTTTGAGACTCAGTTTCCATAAAATGGGGGCAATATTTGTTTTACCAACCTAACAGGAAATTGCTTGTAAAAAGTCAGATGCCATATGGATATATCCATGACCCAGAACTTCCATAAGCTCTGAGATCTTTTGGACCACATTCAGTCTCAGGGACTTCACTAAAAGAACAATATCTATGACTCATCATTGCCCCTAACATGAGTTTACTCTGGGAAATTTCTGAAGTACGGTTTATGGATAGCTTGTGTCTAGTTTTCACGAATATGGTAATGGTGTCCCCAGCTTCCAAGCTGGCATTCAATATAACAAATACACTTCAGGAATAGGACAGCCTGTATTTTACTCCTAGGAAATTCAGAAGGACTCACAGTATCTAACAAATAGATACAAAAAAACACACAAAGCTCTTGCTGTAGACAATAAATAACCAATATAATTCTTCACTCTCTCTGACCCCTAGGATGCTAGAATCCTTTCAACTTAGTGCCACTCTGTGGTTTGATTTCCTTTAGGAAGGGAACTTAAAGCAAGGTTGCCATTGGAGCAACACCCTAACATTTCATTGACTCTCTGTTTCCCACAGGATCCTACATGGTCCCTCCTCATCCTAAGACTCTGTGATATGAACTCTTCCTGAAGGACAACCCATACTTTGGGGCTGCTTCACCTCATATCTTCACTGTCCAAATAATTCCTTGCAATAGCACATGATGGCAAAGTCTCCAGCTTTGGTCCCTTTTTGATCCTCCATCCATGGAGGTCACATGGATGATCCTCTCCTCTCTTCAAAAGCCGTGCTCTTGAGAAACTCTCTTTATGTATCTATGAAACCAAATTTCCAAATTCTTGAATTTGGGCTTAACCCCCCCCACCCCCCCACTGCTTTGGATGTTGCCAAATTGAGTTTCACATCTCTGATTTGTACTCAAAATAGGACCCAGAAAATGGAGGAAAGTAGGAAGGAACTCTCCTTTCTAGGCACCATGGGAGATTATATGCGGTTCCCATGTGCTTCTTCCCCAGGGCAGCCATTAATGACTCTTGTTGTTGGAGGGAAACAGTGGACATATGCAGGCTTTAGCCTATCCCAAGAGCCTAGGGCCATGTGCTCACATATCAGGTGAATGTGGGTCCAGTTTGATGAACTCTGTCTATTACCTCTGCCTGCCAGAGGCCAAAAAGAATTTTAGCAAGTTGCTTACACTTTCACAAAATGGAGAGAGGGTTGGGATTAAATGACCTCTGAGATTCCTTCTGTTTTCTAGAGCTATATGTTATAGTGGTGTGTTGTTAATAGTTAGCAGATGATAACTATGCTCTTGGGTCTCTGGGGGCTGTCACTAAACTCACACTAGTTGATAGATTTGAGCCTCATTCCAAGATGTCAAAAGAAGAGTCAACACTCAAAAGATGTCCCACTTATGAAGAACTCATCTCCCAACCCCGAATCCCTGGGAGCACAGGTGCTCTAATACCATTGGTCCTCTTAGACCTTGGTGCTCTTAAGAACAGGATGTCAGTCTCCTTCTCTATAAACTACTTCATATCCAGAGGCATCACCAAGCACTGTCTTCTAACACCCTCTGACAACTTTTCCCTATTGTTCCCTGGAAATTGTCTAATCCTTTTCTCAAACATTTCATGGCTAATATGCCAAGCTGGCTTCATATATAGAGAGAATAAATGATAGTCTACATGAAATGATTTGAAGGCTGCTCATTTAGTGGGGTTTTCTCCAAGACATACCTATGCCCCATAGCCCCCTCACTGGGACCAACTAAGAGTGAGACCTTGCTACATCTGCAGACTTGGCTTGGAAAGGCAGAGTGGATGATGATCAGGCATATTAGGTATTAAATCAGAGAGGCCCGAACCTGCAGAGGCCAGAGAAAAGGACATAGTACTGTCCTTTTGGCCATTAAGTGGCTGAAAAGAGTTTTTTTTAATAATGATGTTAAGCATGACTTATGCTTATCATCTTGCGTAGAAAAATTATGAGTATTTTAAGTTAGCAGAAAACATTGTGAAGAAAAGTTGGTCAGGCTGATAACATGCTGTCCAGACACTGTAGTGTCATGGAGACCGTATGGTAGAATAGAAAGGGCAGTGCAGTTACAAGACCAAGGTATGTGTATGACTAGCCTATTAAAGACAGACTTAGAGAAAGAAGAGCATAATGGTGTGATTTCCTGGGGGAAAAGGAGGAGAGAATTATACTGGAAAAAAGGGACTAAGTTTGTTGATTTCTATATCCCTCCATATATGGATTATGGAGCTAGAGCAGGTACAACCTGTTAACTTATTGAAGAGATAAAGATAGGAAACTCAGGTTGGTTTCCAAGGAAATACATAGCTATAATCCATGTGCTTGTGGTAAAGAAAAAGAAATTAATTTGAAATATTTATGATACATTGAGAAAATGTTTTCTAAGACCAAAATACATCATCTGTTCACTGGTTTTAGGGGATGAGGGAATAGGGACTGTACCTGTGATTTCACTGGCATACTAGCTCCTGGTTGAGCCAACTTTCTCTTTCATTGAAGGTTGGCCCTTACTTTACAATACATAGTCTTAGAGAATCGCCATAAGCACTGAGAGTTTAAGGGATTTGCCCAGGGTTACACAGCCAGCTGCATCAGGTCTTCCTGCCTCCAAGGCTAGTACTTTATCACTATGACACACTGGCATCTCTGATTTTAGATGTAAGGAAATTGTTTTCTTGAATTCTTCACCAGGTGCATACTAAATTCAGATAATTCTGAAACATGTAGAGCATTTTTCTTTTTTTTAAAGATACCTATAATATGATTGAAAATAGGCAGGACTAGTAGGTAGAATGTTGGTCTTGGAATCAGGAAGACCTGGGTTCAAATTCTGCCTCTGACACCAGCTGTGCTACCTTGAGTAAGTCGTTTAACCCCTCTGAGCCTCAAACAACACTTTCTAAGGTTTTTCTGGCAAGTTATAGGTTAATTTCAGTCCGAGTCAATGGACTGAATAGCCACTGTAACAGAATCCTGAATCCTTAAGTATTGATTCTTCGCAAAGAGTAAGATTGTTAGAACGACTTTGAAACGGAACTAATATTTAAGCAGATGCCTGTATTCTTCTCCACATATATGTGAGTGTGTGCCTGGATATATGTGCTCACGGTGGTGCTGCAGGGGCCCAAAAGAAGTAGCAGTAGATGATACAAGAAGATATGCCAAAGTGTGAAACAGATGACTACATAAGGCACCAGTATGATGGAGTGCAGAAATGACCATATTTCCTGTGCTTTGCAAATCATTGCCTAAATTTTCATCAATGTATGATACAAAGTGAGGCCTTCAAGTCAAAATCTGATCTATCATCACTCCAGATCTTTCAGAGAAAATTATTTCAGATCAAAGGAATTCCAATGTGGGAGAGGTGGAGTCCTAGGGAGTGACTTATATAGCAGTTTGGGAAACCCATGTGTCTTCCTTTTGCTATGTAACAGGTCATGAGTTAAATCTGAATCTTTCTATTCATCACTTTTTTTCTTCCTGTGGCTTGAGTCAGACCTCTTTCTTTGCCCACAGACATGCTGTGATGAAACACAGTAGATCCGCTATGAAATGCTCTGGCTTCCATTACAAGGAAACACCTAAGAGAACAATGCTTTGTTCACCAGGGAAGGCACACGGGATGGTCTAGGATTGTGAAAGCTATTTCCTGAATGTACCATAAAGGATGGGGAGGGAGAGGGAGGGTCAGCATTAGGAGCCAGTTTTTCTATGTTTTGTGAACAACGGTTGGGGCCCTAGGGGTGTCACAGAAACAGAGCTATTCAATTCCAAGGACTCAGTTCAGAAAGGGAACAGGGATGTAGATTTCAATACTTGTTACCAGAATTGAATGGCCCCTATCTGAGAGGAAACATCATATAATATTTATTTTTTTCTATTGTAAACCTGGTACTGTGAAAAGCTTTCCCCTAGGCATTGCATTCAGAATGGAGATAGGCTTTCAGATAACATGGCTCTTGTATTTAATATGGAATGGGTGTTGAGGAATATATTTCATTGTGTTAAAAAAAAAAAGAAAAAAGCTAGGAACCAATGGTATATTGTTCTACTTGAAAGCTATTCAATGGTGTAAGCTACTGTATTTTTAATGGGTTCAGGGACCCCAATACTTCAATAGTCCAATGGATCTGTGATTTCATCAAGGCAGATGTTCTCTTCAAGTGAAGTCAACAAGTATTTATTAAGTGCTTACTATGTGCTACACTGTGCTAAGACCTGGAAACACACACAGAGAAAGATAGTCCCAGCACTCACAAATCTGTATTCTGGGTGGGGGGGTGGGGGAAGAGACAAGACATAAAAGGAAGTTGAAAAGCAGGAAGTGGGGGTAGGGGTGGAGGAAAAAGTACCGTGGTTGAGAAAGTTGGGAGAGTCATGAGTAGAATCAAGAAAGGAGTGAAGAAGGCTGGCCAGGGTGCTTTCCTGAAAACGTATGCTGTGGAAGGAACCAGCCAATCAGAGGAACAGGCTGAAAGGGCAGATTATACTTCCAATGTGAAAAGGCCAGGGCTGGAGTGAACTTCCAGTGTGAGTAGGTTGCTGTGGCATTGTAGATAAAATCCAGAAAATTAAGAGGAGAGCCTGATGGAGGCCTTGGAATCTAGCTAGTCATTTATTTAGTGCCTACTATGAGGCAGGCACTGTGCTAAACATTTTCAGTGATAGAGATCCTGAACAAAACCCTTCATAACTCTCCCTCTCTTCCTTTCTAGTCTTCTTACACAGCATACCTCCCTTCCCCACCCCACCCTATGTACTCTATGATCTAGTGATACTGACTTCCTTCTGATTCCTTAAACAAGATAACCTATCTCCCTATCCTGGGCATTTTATTTCTTTTTTTTGTATATGTGTATTTTTAACTAATTTATTTTTTGTTTTCAACATTCACTTCCACAAGATTTTGAGTTCCAAATTTTCTCTCCATCCCTCCCCTCCCTGACTCCAAGATGGCATGCATTATGATTATCCCTTCCCCCAATTTCCTTCCTTTATATCATTACCCCTCCCCTTTTCCTATCCCCTTCTTTTCTGTTTTCCTATAGGTCAAGAGAGATTTCTATACCCCATTGCCTGTATATCTTATTTCCCAGTTGCATGTAAAAACAATTTTTAACATTTGTTTTTAAAACCTTGAGTTCCATACTCTGTCCCTTCCGCCTTCCCCACCCACCCTCATTGAGAAGGCAAACAATTCAATATAGATTATACATGTGTAGTCATGCAAATCACTTCCATACCAGTCATGTTGTGAAAGACTAACTATATTTCCCTCCATCCTATCCTGCCTCCCATTTATTCTATTTTCTCCTTTGACCTGGTCTCTTCTCAAAAGTGTTTGCTTCTGATTACCCATTCCTCCCATTTGTCCAACCTTCTATCATCTCCCCTCTTATCCCCTTCCCCCCTACTTTCCTGTAGGGTAAGATAGATTTTCATTCTGAATTGAGTATGTATGTTATTCCCTCCTTAAGACAAATCTGATGAAAGTAAGGTTCACTCATTCTCTCCATTTGGAGTTTTATGACAAATCTGATGAGAGTAAGGTTCACTCATTCTCTCTTGCCTCCCCTTTTCCCCCCTCCATTGTAAAAGCTTTTTCTTCCCTCTTTTATGTGAGATAATTTACCCCATTCTACCTCTCCCTTTCTCCTTCTCCTAGTACATTCCTCTCTCACCCCTCATTTTTTTATATATCATCCTTTCATATTCAACTTACCCTGTGCCCTCTGTATATATATAATATATATATATATGTGTGTGTGTGTGTGTGTGTGTGTGTATACATATATGCATGTATGTATTATGTATGTACGTTCCCTCCAACTACCCTAATACTTAGAAAGGTCTCATGAGTTACAAATATCATCTTTCCATGTAGGAATGTCAACAGTTCAACTTTAATAAGTCCCTTATGATTTCTCTTTCCTATCTACCTTTTCACGCTTCTCTTGATTCTTATATTCAAAAGTCGGATTTTCTATTCAGCTTTGGTCTTTCATCAAGAATGCTTAAAAGTCTTCTATTTCACTGAATATCCATTTTCCCCCCCGAAGGATTATACTCAGTTTTTCTGAGTAGGTGATTCTTGGTTTTAATCCTAGCTCCTTTGACCTCTGGAATATTATATTCTAAGCCCTCCAGTCCCTTAATGTAGAAGCTGCTAAATCTTGTATTATCCTGATTGTGTTTCCACAACACTTGAATTTTTTCTTTCTTGCTCCTTGTAATAATTTCTCCTTGACCTGGGAACTCTGGAATTTGGCAACAATATTCCCAGGAGTTTTCTTTTTGGGATCTTTTTCAAGAGACAATCAACAGATTCTTTCAATTTCTATTTTTCCCTCTGGTTCTAGATTATCAGGGTAGTTTTCCTTGATAATTTCTTGAAAGATGATATCTAGGCTCTTTTTTTTGATCATGGCTTTTGGATATTTTAAATTCTCTTTCCTGGATCTATTTTCCAGGTCAGTTGTTTTTCCAATGAGATATTTCACATTGTCTTCTATTTTTTCATTTTTTTGGTTTTGTTTTATAATTTCTTGATTTCTCATAAAATCATTAGCATCCATTTACTCCATTCTAATTTTTAAGGAATTATTTTCCTCAGTGAGCTTTTGGACCTCCTTTTCTATTTGACCAGTTCTGCTTTTTAAGGCATTCTTCTCCTCATTGGCTTTTTGGACCTCTTTTGCCATTTGGATTAGTCTATTTTTAAGGTGTTATTTTCTTCAGCATTTTTGGGGTCTCCTTTAGCAAGCTGTTGACTCATTTTTCATGAATTTCTTGTATCACTCTCATTTCTCTTCCCAATTTTCCCTCTACTTTTCTTACTTGATTTTCCAAATCCTTTTTGAGCTCTTCCATGACCTGAGACCAATTCATATTTTTCTTGGAGGCTTTGAATGTAGGAGCTTTGACTGTGTTGTCTTTTTTGGGTTGTCACCTTGTAAGATCTTCCTTGTCACCAAAATAAGATTCTATACTTTTATTTTTTCCTTGATGTTTGCTCATTGTCCCAGCCAATTACTTGACTTTTTAGCTCTTTCTTAAGGTAGGACTCTGCTTCCACTGTGGAGAGTTTACTGTCCCAGCCTTCAGGGGTTTTGTGCAGCTATCTTCAGAAATACTTCTAGAGACCTGTTGATTTTCAGCTCTTCCAAGGTTGTAGGATCGAAGGAAAGGTGTTTACTCCTCTCCTGCTCTGTGTTCTGGTCTATGAGTGACCACAACCACTCTTTTCTGCCTTGGAAATGTGAGGAGGATTCCCTCTCCACTGTCACCATGAGCTCCACCATGCCAGCACTCCTTCTCACCCCAGGACTGCCACCCAGGACTGCAACCAAGATCCAGGCATGGGCAAAGCAAGAGAATCCTGCCTCAGTGCTAGCAAAGATATTACTGCAGTCCCCCTGTGATCAGCCTCTCAATCTTCTGCCACCCCCCCCGCCCCATCCCACCTGTGGGCCAAGAGCTCTGGAAGCAGTCACTGCCACCATCACCACTACCACCACTGCCACCTCTGCTACCACCACTGCCCTGATGCTGGGGCCAGACAGAGCTCCTCTCTCACCCAGGCCAACAGACCTTTCCTTCTGACCTTCTAAGTTGTGTTTGGCACTTGTGAGTGGAGAAGTCTGGAAACCACCACAGCTGCTAGTGCTTCAGTTCCCTGAGCCCTGCTCTGGGTTTGTGAGTCCCCCTCTACCCTTGTCTGTGCAGCTGCAGCCCACGCTGGACTGCACTCTTCTCTCAGACTGGGGCAACAGACCTTTCTGTCAACCTTTCAGGTTGTCTTAGGCTGGAAATTTGTTTCACTCTGTCATTTTGTGGGTTCTGCTGCTCTAAAATTTGTTTAGAGTCATTTTTAACAGGTATTTGGAGGGGTTTGGGAGAAAGCTCAAGCAAGTCCCTGCTTTTACTCCACCATCTTGGCACTACCCCCCGGGCATTTTTACTGGCTATCCCTGATGCCTAGAAAGCTCTCCTTCCTCAGCTCTGCCTCATGGCTTCCTTAAACTTTCAGCTGAAATCTCACCTTCTATAGGAAGTCTTTGCCAACCCTTTATTCTAGTGCCTTCCCTCTCTTGATCATCTTCAATATATCCTATCTATATCTTGTTTGTACATAGTAGATTACACATTTTCACTATTAGTGAAACAGTACCCAATGTATAGTAGGTATTTAACAAATGTTTATTGACTGACTGACTGAATCTCCATTTGGGGTTTACTTGGCAAAAATAATGGAGTGGTTTGCCATTTTCTTTTCCAGTTCATTTTTCAGATGAGGAAATTGAGGCAAACTGGGTTAAGTTGCTTGCCTAGGGTCACACAACTGGTAAGTATCTGAGGTCAGATTTGAACTCAGGGAGATGAGTCTTCCCGACTCTCGGCCTGGGACTTTATCAACTGTACCACCTAGCTACCCCATATACAAATGTAGGTATGTACAAAATAAATGCAAAAGTTTCAATGTTTTATTGTTGGGGCTACTTTAATTATGTTTACACTACTCCAAAGTTGCTTATTTTCAGTTGTCAATTGATCGCTACTCATCCCAATCCTAGTCCTCTCTTGTTTTAGTTTCTATAAATGATTAACTGGAAAATAACAGGTGATGAAACAGAACTGTGGAAAAAATAATTCCACATCACCATAACTTCCCACCTGCTTACTCCCATGTATGCAGGCTCATGTGTAAATCATGATACAGATCTCTGTCTCCTAGGAAGATCTTTCCTGCTCATTCTATCTACTATGTTTTTTTAATAAGTTTTCAAAATTGGAATATTAAATATCTATTTAGCTTAGTTCAGAATCAACTTTTCTTTGTTGAGAGCAAAAACATTTTTCTCATGATGGTTGATACTTTCACCTAAAGCCATAGTTAGAGCAAATGGGGAAAAGTATTTGATGTACCCTATCTGGTAAAGCAGTAAATCTGCTCCAGGATGCTAATTATTTGGAGTTAAATAATTTTTTTCCAGAGTCAAATACATGTTTCTTTGTGGGTTTTATTTTTGTATTGTAGGTGGGAATGAGATCCCGAAATCAAGGTGTTGAAAGCTCATCAAATGGGCATTTCTCCTGCCCTCAACCCTCTACTGTCACCATTGCTGAAGATAAAAACCTTCCAGAAGATGCAAAGAAAAAGAAAAAAACAAACAAAAAGGAGGGTGATGTCATGGTTTCAGCAACTGTCAAACGGCACTTGAAAACATCTGGAGAAAGAGAACAGGGGAACAAGAAATCTCTAGAGTTATCCAAAGAAGATCTCATCCGACTGCTCAGTATAATGGAGGGAGAATTGCAGGTAAAACCCACTTTTTCTTAGCTATTATTCCCATATGATAAATATATTTTTATATATACATCGTATATAATGCATAAAATTATATAAAATAAATAATAGTTCATATATGTATATATGCTGTAGGTATGTGTGTATGCGTATGTATGTGTATATATATGTATATATATATGTACATATATATATGTAAATATGGCATGTATAATCCAGACCTGTAATTTCATCAGTATGGATGGCTCTTTTAAAGAAAGTCTTTCTACTATGTAGACTGGCATTTCTTTAGCAAACATAGTCTTAGTTATCATTTAATCAAAAAGCATTAATTAATGCCTACTTTGAACCAAGACTTGGCTAAGCACTGAGGATACAAAGAAAAAACCGTATCAGTCCCTGTCCTCAAGGGCTAACATTCCAAAGAACTAAAAAATAGAAGTATGGATACACATACACACAGACATATTTATGTCTATCTATACATATATGCATATGTATGTGTATGTGTTTGACAATAGCCATCTCTAGGGTGGGGGCAGGGTAGGGAAGAAAAAAAAGGAAAAAAGAAAGTTACACAATAACTTTATTATATATTTAAAAGGAATAGCAATTTGTATATAATAGATTTGCAGTTTCATGTATAATCATGTTTTTTTTTCCTCTTCTACTATGTTATGGAAATATTTGTTTTATTTCTTAAGTTCAGAGTAAAATAAATTTTCTGAAAAAGAGTTAACATCCCAAAGGGAGAGACCACATGTAGATCAATGCTTCACATAAGATACACGCAGAGTAGGTGATAAGTAACTTCAGGGATGAATAAATAATGAAGACATTGATATCTGGGGTACTTGGAAAGACCTCCTCCAGAAAGTGATCCTGGAGCTTACTTTTCAGTGAAGCCAGAAAGTCTAAGAAGTAGTGATGAGGCGGGGGAGAGCATTCCAGACACAGGGAATTCAGACACAGAAATAGGAGTTGGGGTATCGTGTGTGATGAACATGGTCCAAACTTGCTAAATTTTAGAGTAAGTGGAAGGGAGAAAAATGTGGGAAGACTGGAAAGATAAAAAGGGACCAGGTCATTTATATTTGATCCTAGAGTTAATGAGGTAGGGGTGGGGATGGGGGTGGTGACTGATCATATCTACAATTTAGGAAAATCCCTTTGGCAACTTAGTGCAACATGGTTTGGAGGGAGGAGGGAATTGAGATGGGGGGACCAGTTCAGAGGCTATTGTAATTGTCCAGGGGAGAAGTAATGAGGTCTTAGACTTGGATGTTGGTTTTGTGAGTAAAGGGAAGATAATATTTGAGAAATATTATAGAGCAATCAATAAGATTTGGCAACTGATGGGTTGTATAGGGTGAGGGGTTGAAGATGACACCGAGGCTGCTAACCTGGATGACTGGAACGATAGTAGTCCTCCCAATAGTTCAGAAGAAGGGTAGTTTTGAGGTGGAAGAGATACAAAGTTCTGTCTTGGAATACGATGAGTTCGAGATGCTCAAGGACAACTGGTTTTAAATGTCCCATTGGTAGTTGGTAACATAGGACTGGCCTTCAGGAAAGTTATTAGGGCTAGATATATAGACCCAAGAGTCATCTATATAAAAATGATAATCGAATTCTTAGGAGCAGGTGAAATATCCAGGTGAGGGAGCATATATAGAGAAAAAAGGAAGGCCCGGGCAGAGCCTTGGGGTCACCCAGAATGAGTGGGCATGGTATAGATGAAGAACCGGCAAAAGAGACTGAGTGGGAGGGGTCAGACAGGTAGAAAGAAAGTGATAGCACTTTAAGATTTGGAAAGCACTTTGTATTATCTCCTCTGATCCTTACAACAGCCCTGCTGTTTTTATTCCCACTTTATTGGTGAGGAAACTGAGGCTGATATAGGTTAGGTGATTTGCAAGGGTCACACAATTAGTAAGTGTCTGAGGCAGGGTTTGAACTTAAGTCTCTTCCTGAATCCAAGTGCAACACTTTATCCACTGAACTACAAAACTGCTAGCAAGAACTGAGAGACAAAAATCCATAGAGGAGAGTACCCAGGAGGACAAGGTAGGCAAGAGGGTCAAATGCTATAGAGAACTGAAGAAGGATGAGGACTAAGAAAGGTCACTAGATTTGACAACAAAGAGATTCTTGTTAACTTTGGAAAGAATAGTTCAGGTTGAATCGACAAATCAGAAGCCAGATTGCAGAGGACTTACAAGACAATGAGAAGAGAGCAAACGAAAAAATTAAGTGTAGGTGGCTTTTTTCAAGGAATCTTCAGATATAGTAGTTTTGTGAGGGTTTTTTTAAAGGATGAGGACGTTTGAACATGTTTGTAATCCTCAAGGAAATAGCAGATGAGGAAAGACTGAAGATTAGAGATAGGGTGGGGATGATAGTAGAGGATTCTGGCCCCAAGATCAAGATTCTATGGGGTGGGATCAAAGGTATATATAGCAGGGTTGGCTTTGGCAAGATGAGCCACATTTTCATCAGAAACTGGAGTGAAAGAGAAGATAAAGGGGAAAGATGGCAGAAGAATTTGAGATGAGAAGGAGAGAAGAGATAACTCATATCAATATTTTCTGTGAAATGTAAAGCAAGGTCTTCAGCTGAGAGCATGGGGCAGAGGGGTGCCATCGGAGGCATGAGGGATAAAAGGCTGAACAAATACCATGGTTAAGTGGTATATGAGAAAGATTAGGGAGGAGTAAAAGGAAGGATTACCTTATTTCTGTGAGACCTCAGTTGAGATTAGGTAGCATAAGGTTGTAGTGGGCCAGTCAGCATAGTTTCATGATTCCCTCAAGGTCCATTCAGCAACATTCAGATAGGAGCAAATAAGAATAATCCAGGGTAAAGGTCTGGCAAGGCATGATTAACAACAGGACAAAGGAACAAGGGATTTTGTAAATAGAGGATAGTGAACTGAACTGGTTAAAAAAAGAGGTAGAGATTGGGAAGGGAAGAGGATGTAGCTTGAACAGGGGCACCAGCCTGGGAAAGTACTAAGAGGTAAAGGGACTGAAGGCTATGGTGATGACAAAGAAAAGATTAATTATAAGTAGGCCTTAAGAAGAGAGGAAATGATAGTGGAGTATAATCCAAAAAAAGGAATTTTCGAGTTCTTGAACATGAAGGTAGAATATTTATGGATAATGGCAAGATAAAGGGTATGACTTTTCTTTGTGTATAGCTAAGGTAGAGTGGAGGAGGGGTGAGGAACTGGGAAGTTAGAGTATTTAAGGAAATAACAACATTCCTGTTGAATTCACCTCAAATAAGGGTGGCAGTTGGAGTGGAGAGAAAGACTGATCATGACTTCCAGACACTGTGATCACTGAAAAAAGAGGGAGGGTGTCCTGGGGAAGCAATAGATAATGACTATCAGAATCTAGGCTCAGTGATAAATTTGGATTATGTGAAAGTCAAAAGAGGTGAGGCTGCTGAGTGTTGACAGTAGTGGGAGAGTCTTGAAGTGGCAATGGGGAGCAATCAATGAATCAATAAACATTTACTATGTGCCAGGTATTGTGCTAAGCTTGGAGAGAAAAGAGAGGCAAAAAAGTCCCATCCCTTAAGGAATTTGCATTCTAGTGAGAGATAATGTATAAATAAATATGTATATGATACACATGATATATATATATATATGTATATATATATGTATGTATGTACGTATGTATGTATGTATATAATGTGACCTCAGGAGAGGAGTATTCAGACTCCACCACCCCCAAAAATGAGTTAGGAACAAAAGTGCACCTAGTCCTGGAAAAGATGGCCAAGTATGCAATGTCATCTGGAAGAAGCCAAATCTCGGTAAAAGTAAGAAGATTGAAAGAGCAAGAGAGAAAATGGTATCAAATGAAAAGAAATTTGTAAATTATGGAATAGGTATTCCAGAGGACAAAGTAGAGGACGCAAGTGGATCTGAAGTGGGACATTGGTGGGATAGGATTAAGGTAGATGGTGATAAGAAAAGAGAAAGATTGGGTTCAGGAAGGGGGTTTGCTCTTTAGCAGTCAATATCAATGGTACTGGAATAAGAATAAGAGGAGGCGGAAATATGCTTACCATCTGTTGCTACAGCAGAAGATTTCATGGAGTGAAGGGGTTAGGACAACTTAGGGCTTTTCCTAAAAATGCTGATTCTTTAGAATTTCTTTATGAGGTGAATTTGTCCATTAAATTAGGACAAGATTTGGCACATAACTTGTATGGAGTGATTTATCCAATATCACAAAGCCAAGTTGTAGGTTTATGATGAAAGTTCAGCCCTGCTGTTTCCTAGACCGATCCTCATTATCCTTCACTGCTGTCTGTCTTTCTTTCTTTGCCTCTGTCTCTGTCTCTGCATCTGTTTTGCTTCTCCCTCTTTCTCAGCCTCAAACTAGTTCTCTCTCTCATTAGACCAGATGTTTGGGTCACTAATGGTGATCATGTGACCACCAAAATTTCAAACTCCTGGCTAATAATATTTCCAGGAGTCAGAAAAGAGAACTCATCCTGAGAGAAGTGAAATAAGTGTGTTCATGTTAAGAACCTAGTATTCTTTCAGTTGTGAATATGTGAAGTCCGGAAATGGGGTGAGCTGAGTCAAGTCCTTTGTCACCCTGTCAGTGATGGTTTCAGTAGAGATTGTTGTGATCTCCATTCTGCACCAGAATGGATACTAGCCTGTTTGATGCTGTGTGTGTGTGTGTGTGTGTGTGTGTGTGTGTACACATGCACATGAGTACAAAGAGACAAGGAAATCCACAGTGAAGGCAGGAACACTATTAGTTGTATAAAATGACAAAACACCGTAACAATAATGAAGCTTACCACCCACAGATCAGGAAATATCACACTGCCATTTCACATGAGGTGAAAAGTTTCCAGAGTTATGTAGTTACTATCCACTTCCAGAAAAGGTGATTAATGTTTTTTTTTTCCCTATTAACATTTTTATTTCAAGGAGTCAGGTTAAATTAGCCTTAAGTGTTAAAAACAGTCTTCAATAGGCACACTGTTGTTGTATGAAATAAATAATGGACTTTCACTGAAATCTGTGGTGTAATGAAAAAAGTATTGGTTTTGGAATCAGAGGACTTGGGTTCAAATCCTGATTCTGCTACTCGCTACCTCTGTGAACTTGGGCAAGTCCATTCACTTTCAGGATCATCAGTTTCCTCATCTGTAAAATGGGAAGGTTGAACTAAATGACCTTGTAGCTCTAAATCCATGTTCATGTAAAACAGTAATTCTCAGGGCTCAGGACCTCTCTCTAGAACCTCATATTCTTTCTTTCATACATACAACCTGCAATGGCCCAAATCTGTTAGATTATTATAGCATTCTTGATTTATAAGGCATGCAGGAGCCTTAGGACATATTTAATATATGATCATTACAAATATAGCTCCAGCTTTTCATAACTATGGGGCCACTATGCTAAAATATTAGCAACCTGGGATCCAGCCTGCTCAGTCCCAAATCAGGGAAGGTCCAGAGGAGGGGGTGGGGGATCCAGAACTTGGACAGGGGGGTTAGTGTCCATAGAACCTCCTCCAGAAAGCCCCTTCCCTTCTTCTCCTTTGAAAACCATCCAATGAAAGAAAACTATAGCATGACTAGAGGTAGGGAACTGGCCCATTTAAAGGAATCTGAGAATTTTAAAATAAGCTTTATTGATGCTTCTTGTTTATAAATTTCAGGCATTTTCTTATAAACTTCCGCCCACTGAACTATCAATTCCTTGTCACAAAGAAAATAGTTCAATAAAACTGCTTGAGTCTGACACCAGTATTTCTATTCCATGATAGCATATGGAAACTAATTCAGCAATATGTGATTACTTTAAGTTCAGCTACTTTTTTTCATTCTTTTTGTGTTGTTGCAATCAACCTTTATATTGATTCCTCTAATTCTGCCCCTTTCATTCTGCTTCAGTTCATATACATATTCCTGTTTCCTCCAAATTTCTCATATTCCTCATTTCTTATGAAGTAATGATATTCCATAACATATTTTTATAATGATTTACTCAATTTCATGCCCCAAACTGTGGACAGCTCGGAATCCTTTTGCAAAGTGAATACTCAACCTTTAAATGATGTTTTTGTATGTGTGGTAAATCCACATTTTCCACATATTGGGTTCATTGAGGCTGTAAGTAATTGTGGATAGATCTTATAGGCTCAATTTCATGATCTAAGAAGGGAGTTAGTAATTAAGAATAGGGTGGGAAAGGGAAACAGTGTAGGTAGAGTTGATGAAGATTTGACAGATAGGTGAAAATCTTTGGTAGGCTAAATACTAGAAAAAGGAGGTGGTGAGACTGACAATGGGGTCCATCACAAAAAAGATTAAGAAACCCTGCCTTAAGGAGTCAATAAATACTTTACCTGATGAGATTTGTCAATGTCCCCGACTTGGGCCCTTTGGGAACTGAGACAGATCTTTTAAGCTAGATTCAAAGGAATTACAACTTCAGTAGGTCCTTCAGGAGGAGTAAAATTTGGTTAGGCTCAGAAGAAAATGAACATTCCAGGACAAGAAGCATTTTGCCTCAAAGTGCAGAGGTAGGAATGAGCACTGCATTTTAGAAGGATACAAAAATCATCAGCCTAACTGGAAGAGGAAATAAACTTAGAAAGAGGCTTCTCCTCATGCAGTACCATTTTCTTGCTTATCTCCTTTCTATGTATCCTAAACTATATATTTGTACCTCTTCTTATCTCTGTATCCAGTCTTATTCCATCATTATAGTGCCACTGATTATGTCAAGAATGGTGGGGCAGAAGCCTACTATTTCCAGAATCACTAAGGGAAGAAAGAATACTGGATTTGGAGTCAGGAGAAACCCAGGTTTGAATCACACATACTCCCAGCACTTACTAGCTGAGTGACCTGCGGTAAATCCCTTAACTTCTACTTACTATACAAGTAAATTGTTGTGATGATAAAATGACATACTGCATATAAAACACAGTGCAAATTTTCAACTTAAATATGAGCTGATTAGCATTGTAATTATGGTTCTCATGCTTTACATTTATATTAATAGAATTTAGAGAGAAACAATCCTGGGGCAATTCTTTCTCCTATTATTGTTTTTTGATGTTTAGTGTTTGGCAGAATACTAGCAGGCAGATAAAATGATTGTATCTTGTAACTGAACAAAAGTGTTAAGATGTCAGCTTATCTATAGGCTCACTGAAGGCATCTTCAGGATATAGAATAGAATAACAGGACTGATATGTGCTTATTTTCATCTCTTCTGCTACTTCTCTATATTTTGAGGGCTTTTTATTCCATGTAGTTTGGATGGATAGATGGCAACATCTATTAAAAACATTGTTCTTCAATTTTATAGGGCAATGTCATGTCCTGGTAAGTGTGGGTAATAGTTTCATTTGTAATGATGCTTAAAGACCATTTCATTTTATTTGTTAATTCTCAAGGATGTTTTGGAGTTTGTTTTGGTAGTATGATGATTTGTCATCTGTTAATTAAAGGACAGCAATCTTCTGATATAAAATTATGGCCACTTTTAATTCTTTTAAAAATTTTTAGTTCTTCTTGTTGCTACTGTGCTGAGATTTGCCCAGGCTGCTTTGAGATGACAGTCTGACTTTGCTTGTAAGAGCAGTCCTCCAGTAAAATTGTGAAGTAGGCAGATACTGAAGTAGAAGGTCAGGTTTAATTGAATTGGGGGAAGGGAGGTATTTCAGGGAATGGGAGACCAGCCAAGAGGCTTTTTCAGATGTAATATTTACTCCCCAAACCCTCAGTGCCCTCCTGATATCCTGGCTGCTCGTGGCTTGAAAAGAAAAAATTCCTAAATGAATCGACACTAAGATATTAGTAATGTAATGTCTTAGAAGTATTTATACTTCCAAAACAGACCTTTAGGAGAGGTCAATACTGTGACACATATAAGAGAAGGCTACTTGGAGGGATGGGGGTATTCTTGTAATCTCTCTAATTACAAAATATAGATGACTGCTTACCTATTCCACCTACTTGTATTCAACAGTGGTGTCTGTTGCCCGTGGTGGCAACATTGGAAGAGAGGGGAAAACACACTTATGTTTCCACTTTATTCACTGGTTACATGTACTTTCTAATAATTTGGAACATTTTAACTCTCTGTGTGAAAAAAAAATGGTTACACATTTCCCAGACTAAACTGAAAGTAATTCAACAGCACATCCAAACCATAATTTCAAGTTTCATGATTAAGTCCTTGAATTCTCCAAAAATAGCCTAGAGAGATGTTAAAGGAGCCAGGCACCTTGGCTGTACTAAAAACAACTGAGTTCAAAGGAAATGTAACTGACATCAAAAGCTCATAAAACTGAACTTTGGCACATGGCTGCACTTGTGAAAAAAAAGATTCAGAAACTAGATATGAATATAATTCTTTTTCATGACATCAAAAAGTCTACCATCCTATAGATTAATTTTTTTACATACTTCCATTTGGCTGTTGTAGAAAAGTACCAACCAGGTTTTCATTCCCTCATCTTCCCTTTCTGATTGAAGTTGATGCTACAATATCCTTTCTAAAAGAGGCTAGGAGAGAAGTAATTTTAAAAATTACCAAAATTATTGGGAATTTCCAAATCATTTGTATTTTTCTCCAGAATACTGAGGCTGTAAATCTCTCTCTGATTTACAAAGATTTAGAAGCAAGTCACCCTTCTTGATGATCAGTCTCAATTTTATACTGGTTAAGTCAGGAGCCTGATTGGGTGAAAGGTGAAAAGAGGCCTCAAATTTCTGAAGATCATTTGCAAAATAGATCATTTGCTGGTTGGCAGCAGACTGGGTTAACGGAAATAGTGCTTAATTTGAAATTGGAGTGTCTGGGTTTTACTCCGGGCTCTGCCATTTACTACCTGTGTGGCCTCGGGGAAGTCCGTAACCTCTTTGGGCTCAGTTTCCTGAGCTGTTAAATGAAGTGATCTCTAAGGTCCCTGCCAGGTCTAAATGTGGAAAAATTTTAGAATTACACTGAAGAAACATGTTCAGTTAAATGTAAACTCCTAGAGGACAAGGAAAGTCAGGTTTTAGTGTCTATATATTTAGCCCCTAGAATATGCCTTGAACATTGTAAAGACTTTAAAAAAATGTTTGTTGAATTGAATTAAACTGAAAAAGGATTCATAGGTTTCTCTTCCTCTTTCTCCTCTGAGCTTCCCCAAGGCTGATTCCTTAGTCCTCTACTTCTCTCTCTCTCTCTCTTCTCTCCCTCATCTATTCTTATTAGGAATTAGGTGTTATAATCGATAGAATGTTAGACAAAGTTAGGAAGAGATGAGTTCAAATCCTCCCTCACACACTAGCTGTTTGACTTTGGGCATCATTTAAACTTTTCTCAGTCTCAGCTACTTTATCTGTAAAATTATTATAATAGTTCCTACCTCACAGAGTTGTGATGTAAGGAACAAATAAGATTAAATCTATTTAACATTTTATTCTTATTTAGTCATTTTAGTAATTTTCTTTTTGCTATATTTAGCATTTAGTCAACTTTAAAGCACTATATTGACATTTTGTTGTTGTCTTTCAGTCATGTTTGACTCTTTGTGACCCCATTTGGGGTTTTCTTGGCAAAGATACTAGAGTGGTTTGCCATTTCCTTCTCCAGCTCATTTTACAGACAAGGAACTGAGGCAAACAGTGTTAAGTGATTTGTCCAGAGTCACATAGCTAGGAAGTATCTGAGGCTAGATGTGAAATCACAAAGAAGAGTCTTCCTGACTCCAGGCCCTGCCCTCTATGCACTTTGCCACCTAGCTGCCTTTTATGACCTTAGCCACTATCATTACCATTTCAATGATAGCACTAAGTCAGTGACTCACAAATTTGTACCTACAACCGGGCTGACTAGTCATACTTTTTGAGGAATTCTTTTTTCAGTGAATTTTTGTACCTCCTTTTCCATTTGGCCTATTTGGTTTTTTAAGAAGTTCTTTTCTTCAGTACTTTTTGTGCCTCTTTTACCAAGCTGTTAATTCTCTTTTCATAATTTTCTCTTATTACTCTCGTTTCTTTTCCCAATATTACCTCTACCACTCTTATCTCTTTCTTTAACTTTTCCAGGAATTCTGGCTGGACTTGGGTTCAATTAGCATTTTTTTGAGGCTTTGCTCATAGCTATTTTCACTTTGTTGTCTTCTTCTAAGTTTATGTCTTGGTCTTCCCTGCCACCTTAGCAACATTTTATGATCAAGTTCTTTTTTTTGTTTGCTCATTTTCCCAGCCTATTTCTTGACTTTTAACTTCACATTAACATTTGATTCTGTTCACCTTGGGGTGGGGAGGCACTGTATCAAGCTTCAGGCTTTTTTGTGCTGCAATTTTCAGAACTAGTTGTGGGGTTCTGCAAGTTTTCAGTGCTTCTGAGGTGGCATTATTCTGGTCACTGCTTTCTTTCCTGGTCTGTACTCTGGTCTTTACCCAAGAAACATTCCTGTTCCCTTGCAGTTGCAAATACTAGTGCTCCTTTTTTGCCCTGGAACTATGACCCAGAACTGCTTAAAGGCAATAGAGTTGCCAATTGGCACCAGCTGCACCTAGTCCAGGCAAAGTGTCCTCTGTAATTTCTTTCTGACCAGTTGTCCAACCCCCTTACTTCTCTGGGCTGAGAGTAGCATCTGCAAATGCTGCTACGCTATTGTTCTATTACCTCCAAGCACTCCTGGTGCTCTTGCCATGCTCCTGGCTTAGGCCCACCTGGTGTTACAGATCTACTCTATAGACCTCCTAAGTTGTCTTAGTCTGGAAAAATGTCTCCCTCTGACCATTTATTGGCTCTTCTACTTTAAAATTTGATTTCAGGCATTATCTTAAAGTTGTTTAGAGTTCAGCTGGGTACTATGCCATCTTGGCCCTGACTCTTAAAAAATATTTTAATTACTGTATTTCTATATAATTGATTTCCTTTTTAATCCTCTATAATGTTATTTTATTCTTTAAAAAATTTTTCTGAAAATGAATCCATAAGCTTGACCAGATCATTGAGGATCCATGTCACAAAATGCATTAAGAACCACTGGTCCAGAAAGAGGGTTATCATAGATTAAAAAATGGATTAGTAGCCATACAACCAGAACAGAGGAGATGCCTAGCCATAAAGTTGAAAGAAAGATTTAAAAACTCCTTCAGCACAGCATCTATCTTTGCCCTAGCCTTTTACAAATCTTTCAAAGAGAAGTCTGGATTAATTTACATAAACTAGCTCAGTTTCCCCAAAGGAAAATAGAGAAGGAAGGAGATTTGGGGGTGAAAGTGAGGATTCCCTCCCAAATTCCAAGATCTTACAGGTAAATACAAATGCCAGAAATGTACTTCCCTGTTGCTGAAAGAGATAAAGAGGAGAAAAACAGTACTGACTTACCATCATTCTGTATAGAGCTAAAAGGCTTATGTGAAAATGCAAGAAGCAAACATCCCTATAGCAACTTGGGTGTCCTTCAGTAAAGAGGGAGCCATCTGCGAGACCAATGTGTACAATATAGCTTTTTCAATGAACAGAGGCATTCTGGCTCTTTACTTCTGAATTCTAAATATACTTGGTACAGCAGGGCTCCACAGTGGTTGCTCCACAGGGGCTAGAAACCAGAGAACTGGTACCTTTGGAGGGCACTGACCGTCATCTGCTGGTGAGTGGTCATAGCTTGGAGGACAACGGTGTTGGAAACTTATAAGAGCTAGAAAAACTGCAGGAGGTGTCAAAAGTAATGGAGAACAATAAAAAACTGGCTTTTCTTCTCCCTGGAGCTCCATCCAGGACAATGCTATAAGTCATGAATACTTCTAAGGTTGAAATGTTACTCACTGGGTGGGTGGATAGGAGGTGTCTCCTGATTTTCTGTGTACTCAGATGTAAGTACTTTCTGTGTCCATTAATCTGAAAATAGAACTAGATTAGGTTATCATTCTGAGTGCTTATAAAAGGAGCTAGTGGTTACCCTCGGGTAGAGTGCCGGACACTAATGTTCTCAGATCCCTACTAGTTAAGGGCCACAAACCAAGGAAATAAGAGGTCCTCAAATTTATATGGCACCTCTACATTGTGAGGGAGCTTCAGCGTCGGGGTTACAATAGCAACTCAATAAATGCTTGATGACTGACTAATTAACAGCCTTATATGTCCTGCTACTTTCTCCCTCCAGAAGTTGGTTGTCAAAGTGAATTTGGTTTCAAAAATTATTTTGCATTTGGTAAAACATATTAAGTGCCAGAGTGCATAATAATATTGCTATTGGACATTGTTATCAAATTTTTGATAAAATTCGTGAGCCTATATAATGACAAGCCCATTCAGGTGATCTGAGTTTTGTTTGGCTTTTGAACTGGAGACCTAAGCATAATAAGGAAACAAGCTCCCTGGTGGTAATCAATCCCTTATTCTTAGTCAATATGGCATTGCCTGTTCACATGACTACAGAAAAACAAAACAAAACAAACCTTTCTTTAAAAAAAACCAGCTTTACAACTTTTTTCTTTATATATGAGTTTTTTTTCTTTTCCTAAATGAGTTCCATTGTTCGTGTCAATTCTTTCTACTTGGCCTCCTAGGCTTCTGAAGGATGAGATTTTCAACTTCTTTTTGAGGCTTTTCAAATTGATGACTCACCTGGGCTTTATCAGCTCTGCGGTCAGCATCACGAGACCTGAGGTCACTCTAAGCAGAGCTACTCCCAGCAATCTGACACCACCACAATGACTGGCATGCTGAAATAGTCTATCTATGCTAAGGCTAGGAGGCCACAAAATGACAGCTAGATTTCTGATGGTAATCAGATTCCAATCTGACTGGACACAGTCTTCAAAGGCTGATTCACCCAGGTATGCTGAGAGGTTTGAGGTTTCACTGAGAGCTCTGGTATATATGAACGTTAATTGGGTAAAGCACTTTAGGACGTAGAACAGGAGGCAGAAGTTTCACTAAAAATGTATTTATTATGAAATAAACAAACAAAAAAGCAATCTCAATAGGAAAAAACTCCACAATTTTCTAGTTTAAAGAAATGGGAAATATTATTGATTCTAAATATTACTGACTGTGACATTCTCTCTCTTTTTCTCTCCCTCTCTCTCTCCCCTCCCTCTTTCTAGTAAGAAAAAAATTTTTTAAAAAAAATTTATGCCTGGAATTCCTGCTCCTAGGGAGGCTGAGGCAGGCTTGAGTTCAGGAGTTCTGAGCGGCAATAGGGCTAAAGGCATTGGATATGTGCACCAAGTAAAGTGCCAACATGATGAGTCTCTAGGATAAGGATGGGGCACCAGGTTTCTTAAGGAGAATGAGCCTAGATCAAGTCTTTTGAGCAGATCCGCAGTGGTGTTGAGCCCGTGAGTGGCTATTGAACTTCTGTTCTGGGTGAGATAGGAGAGACTTAAAAGAAAGAAAAAATGAAAGAAAGACAGAGAGAGGAGAAAGGGGGAAGGAGGGAAGAAGGAAGGAAGGAAGGAAAGAAGGAAGGAAGGAGGGAAGGAAGGAGGGAAGGAGGGAAGGAAGGAGGGAAGGAAGAAAGGAGGGAAGGAAGGAAGGAAGAAAGGAGGGAAGGAGGAAGGAAAAAAGGAGGGAAGGAGGAAGGAAAAAAGGAGGGAAGGAGGAAGGAAAAAAGGAGGGAAGGAGGAAGGAAAAAAGGAGGGAAGGAAGGAAGGAAGGAAAAAAGGAGGGAAGGAAGGAAAGAAGGAGGGAAGGAAGGAAAGAAGGAGGGAAGAAAGGAGGGAAGGAGGGAAGGAAGGAGGGAAGGAGGGAAGGAAGAAAGGAGGGAAGGAAGAAAGGAGGGAAGGAAGGAAGGAAGGAAGGAAGAAAGGAGGGAAGGAGGAAGGAAAAAAGGAGGGAAGGAGGGAAGAAGGAAGGAAGGAAGGAAGGAAGGAATGAAGGAAAGAAGGAGGGAAGGAAGGAGGGAAGGAAGAAAGGAGGGAAGGAAAAAAGGAGGGAAGGAAGGAAGAAAGGAGGGAAGGAAGGAAAGAAGGAGGGAAGGAAGGAAGGAAGGAAGGAAGGAAGGAAGGAAGGAAGGAAGGAAAGAAGGAGGGAAGGAAGGAGGGAAGGAGGGAAGGAAGGAGGGAAGGAGGGAAGGAAGAAAGGAGGGAAGGAAGAAAGGAGGGAAGGAAGGAAGGAAGAAAGGAGGGAAGGAAGGAAGGAAAAAAGGAGGGAAGGAGGAAGGAAAAAAGGAGGGAAGGAAGGAAGGAAAAAAGGAGGGAAGGAAGAAAGGAGGGAAGGAAGGAAGGAAGGAAAGAAGGAAGGAAGGAGGGAAGGAAGGAGGGAAGGAAGGAGGGAAGGAGGGAAGGAAGGAGGGAAGGAAGGAGGGAAGGAGGGAAGGAAGGAGGGAAGGAAGGAAATAAGGAAGGAACGAAAGAGAAGAAGGAAAGTGAAGGAGGAAGGAAAGATATAAAGAAAGAGAAATACTGAAAGAAACTATTCCACATACTTTGCTCCAACTTAAAAATAAACAAACACCAAAACAACAAAATAGTGTTTCAGAAACATAACAGATAAGGACTAAAACTGTGATTTCACTGATGGAGGGAACTCTTAAGTGAGGAAACTCCCTCTATCAATGTAGGTTGGTACCTTCTCTTGAGGTGGCTGCATCACCAAAAAGTTAAGTGGTTCAGCTAGGGTAATACAATTAGTATGTGTCAGAGGTGGGCCTTGAACCCAGGTCTCCCCAGACTTTTAAGGCTTTAACTCTATCCACTACATCACACTGGCTCAGCAACAGAAGGGAGGGTTAAATCAAATAACTGATAAATGGAAACCTGGAAAATAAGGGGGATCGACTTGATCATCAAAAGTCCCTTCCATTGCTAAGAGTCTATGCATCTTTGAATCTGCATTTGACCTTCCCACATCACCAATATGCAGGAGATGGATGGATCAGAGTGACCATTAACTTTCTTGTGCCTTTTTACCTCTAAGTCTGGAATACAACTCTCAGGCTAATTTCTTCAACATTGGTCTAATTTTACTTATTTTTTTAAAGTGCCTCCTCCCCCTTTTAAAATACAGGTACACATTACGTGTATCATTCAATCTCCTTTCATAAATGTGTTTATTTTTTTAACATTGAAGGGCTATACTCTGTCTTCACTTCTATCTCTTAGAATCCTTGGTTTCTTTCAAAGTTGTGCTCAAGTGCCACCTTCTCCAGGTCTTTTCTGCTTTCCCTGCCCCCATCAGTTCACTAGTGCCTTTCGGAATTACTCATTTTTTAAATTTTAAGGCATGTTTTCTCCCTCAATAGAATGTAAGGCTCTTGAGGCCATGAATGGTTTATAATTGGTTTTTTTTATTCCTAGTGTGAAGCATGGTACTTAGAACATAGTAAGCCTTTAATAAATGTTCGTTGGTTGATTACTGTAGGCATCCTAGTTCTTGAGGGTTATGACAGTGGAATGTAAGTGTTGATAGCTCTTGTCAACCTAAAAAAGCTTGGATTGGGGACCTGATGATAGATGTCTGTCATCCAAGGACCAAACTAGCTAAATTCAGAGTGTTTCATCCCTGTGTTAGTAGCAGGTTACTGAATTTTTGGGTTAGCAATTCTCAAACACTATCTACAAAGTCTCAGAGGCATTGAGATTTGTGTTGGGGAAGGTATACCCCTACTCCCCAAAACTGAGTTCTTTGAAGTATTAAAGTTTTATATTGAACCATTTGTCACTCTTTGTCTTGTCTGTCTAAGCTCTCAAAGCACACAGTGTCTTTGTAGCCCTGAAATATTTTCTGATAATAACTCAGGAAGGTCGAACCTGCATTCCCAATTAATTAAGCTGAACAGTTTTGCAATGACATACATTAGGAAAAAAAGAATGAGCATTTCTCAGTTCTTTCTATATCACATTTTTCATATAGAAGTCCAGCCAAATGATTTCTGACCTTGACTTTCGTGGAGCACTTGGCTTGGTGTCCAAGAATGAGGATGTTCCAAAGAAGCCCTAAGCCAGACCAAATATTCTGGCAACACCTGCTGGCTGTCAAAGTGACCAAATACAGTGTTAGACATTGGGGACATTTGCTCTTTCAGAGGTGTTAGGCCAATGTTAGTGGCTAAGCTGTCTCTAAGGACCAAATGTGACTGTGCTCTAAGCAGGTCAACTTCATCATATTCTCTATTCCTTATTCTATTTCATATTCTCATTCTCCAGCTGTCCCTGCTTAGGCCATCTTTAGAGAGAGAAAAAGAGGTTTCCAAGTAGGACTTGGGCATCCATTGTTTAAAGTAGGAAGCTTTTCACCATCCTATTTCAATTTAAAATTTAGGCAAAGTCAAGAGACTTTTTTTTCAATATGGTGATATCAAATCAACAGCTCTTTAGTGAGTACCTACTATGAACAAAGAAAATATAACAATACAGTTAAAAATGGAAGGAGCTAGGTGTCACAGTGGATAGATTGCTGGGCCTGGAGTCAGGAAGACCTGAGTTCAAATGTGACCTCAGACACCTACTAGCTGTGTGACCCTGGGCAAGTCACTTAACCCTGTTTGCCTCAGCTTCATTATCTGTAAAATGAGCTGGAGAAGGAAATGGCAAACCACTCCAGTATCTTCAACAAGAACACTCCATGGAGAGTACTGGTGTGCTATTGTGCATGAGGTCGTCAAGAGTCAGACACAACTGAACGACAACAAAAGAAGTAAAAATTAGGAATATGAGGAGTTGTTTTTACTGAGGGTTTACTCAGATCTAGTTAATTATTATGGTAGCATCTCCTAGCTATTTCCAGGCTCTTAAAACCTCAGTTCCATATCTACTTAAATTAATACTCCAAACATTCATTCTCACTTTGACCCTCGGTCTTTAGACTCCTTGCTGTTCCTCACATAAAGTGGTCTATTTCTGAACTCTATGCCTTTGTACTAATTTTCTTTCATACCTGGAAGGTGCTACCTCCTTACTTCTACTTCTCTGGATTCTTTGTTTCCTTCAAAACTCTGCTCAAGTGACATATTCTACAGGAGGTCTTTCCTTAATTCCCCAGAATGTGCCACCCCCCAGTTCACCTTGTATGTATATATTATATCATATATGTAATATATGTTATATGTGTGTGTACATGTTGTCTCACAGGTATGTATATGTCTCTCTCTTTCTACACACACATACACACACACAAACACAAGTATATATGGAATGTCTCCCCTGATAGAATTTCAGTTTTGTCTTTGTATTCCCAGCACCTAGTACATAGGGGAGATTTAATAAATGATTGTTGATTGATTGAATGGCCCAAGTGGTAATGCCAATTATTTTATATCATATTGTAATGTTGAAGAATGACAATTTATTAGACATGGAATCACAGGATAAAATTAACACAACACACAAACAGCACACTTCCTAAGACTCATGGCCTGAAATGACTAATACCCAACCTCTGAGGATGAAAAGTTGTGGATCCTACCTCATCCCAGTCTCATGGCCCAGTGAGCTGTACTCACCCTAGCAGGGCTAGACAGTGGGTTAACAATTTCCCTCAAATGATGATAAAAGGTCTTGCTATCTAGGTCACAATTTCTGCTCACCACAGGAATTCTGTGAGGTCAGGAATCTGCTCTCATAGAAGATGGGTGTGTTCTTCAAGAATTATGATAACACAACTGTACAGTGTCCCAAGACAGGCAACAGCAGGATTGATGCATTGTCCCAGAGCTGCTTCAGTGTTACTGAAGTACCCAGTTAGCACCTGACTATGGCAAGAGGTAGGGGGAGGGGGGAAATCTTAGTATCTGCCAAACCTCCTGGGCTTTGCACATCATGTTGTTTCATTTCTGACTTTCTTGTTCTACTTCTTTCCCCCTTCCCTTACATTTCCAATGCTCCTTTTAAAAACTCCTACTTCAGAGGCTTCCATCTCCTGTATAACACTGTAAATTTTCCAGGGCCAGGGACAGTTTCTCTGATCCCAAAGCATTGTGGGAATGAGGTGCATTAGAGAAACTCTTTACAAAGCTGTCTTTTTTTTTTTTCTTCCCTTGGAATCAAGGGAAGTCAACAGTTAAAAAAATCCTGTCTCTTTCTTTTGGCAAGTTGAGAAACCCATTTTGCATCTCTTTCTCTCCTACAGTTTTCTAGAAAGGCCTCATATATAACCTGCAAAACTTCTCACAGTAAAATCTGGGCACAAGAAGAAGAGATGGAAGAGATATGAAAAAGAACATATTAGTTCCCACAGGAATTTTTCCATGCAAAGATATGGGCTCATTTCTCAAATAATACAACATTCAGTTTTACAATATCAGTTCAGTTTTAATGTTAGCAAAAAGATGAGTCACTTGTAACTAGCACAATCATTGTTTGAATGCAAATGTTGCTACAAAATTGTTTCTTGGAAATGTTTTTGATTGTTAAGTAGTCTAAGCATTTCCCTTGCCTGTGGTTTTCCTGAGGATGTAAGCAAAGAGAGCTCATGAATCTCTCAGGCAATCAGGGGTCACAGCTTGCTATGCATAAGCAGCTCCCAGAGTCACATGGCAGTTCCTCAGAAAAGCCACCCTCAGCTTGATTGGGGGCAGGAGAGGATTTATATTTACACTATTAATTTTCTTAGAAAATGTGTTGGCCCTATGGCCTTTTTCCTCCATGGAGAATGTAATAAGGGTCAATATCTATCAAACATGTTCAATCTATGGCAAATCCTGAATTAATGGAGTCCAAGTAAATAAGGCTTTTCTGTAATAAAGATGCCACGCTTACAGCTCCGATAAAACCCGTCACTGTTCACAAGTAATATTTAGGGAAAACCTACATCCACCAATCTGGTTCTCATTCAACATCTCATTCCTATTATTATTCTGAACTAACAGTGTTTGATTCTGATGGGCATGGCATGAAGGAGATATGGACATCTCTTAGCTGTGTCACCATGGCCAAGTCAAACAAATTCTTCTGAGTCTCATTTTAATCATTGACAAGATGTGCTCTATGCTCACTTACCTTCCTGCTCTGAGCCTTACTCTTGGGACTTTTTTTTTACCATTATCTCAGCAGCTTCCTCATCCTAGAGATGCCCTCTCCCTTTAGACCCCTTATTCTGAATGGTGAGTTCTTGCCCCGGACCAGCATTTCAGGAAAAGCCCACGCTATCCATGCTCATTCTCTCCTGTCTCTGCTCTTGGCTCCTTCCTTTACCTACCCTACTCCCTCTCTTTCCATATCTGTTAAATGTATTCCCTTATTATAACCCATCTACTCTGGATGCTGGAGTGGTTTGTCATTTCCTTCTCCAGCTTGCTTTACAGATGAGGAAACTAAGGCAATAGTCCCTCATTAGCATATAAACTCCTTCAAGGCAGAGACTAGCTTACTTTTTGGTTGTTATTTGTTTGTATTTGTATTCCCGATGCTTAGCTTATTGCCTGTAACATAGCAAGTACTTTAACAAATGCTTTGTCTATCTATCTGTGTAACTAAAATGGGGGGGGGGGGCGGCAAACATGCCTTACTTTCCTCTCATAATTGTTTTAAGGAAAGTGACTTATAAACCTTAAAACATTATATAAATTTGAGTTATCATGATGGATGAGGATCATGAGCTTCTCTCACATGTGTTCCTTGTACAGATGCTTTTGGATAGAAACAAGTATAGGGCTGAGCAAGGTTTGTAGACATCTAGGGTACAAAATGCAGGGGTAGGGTGTAACGGTCAGGGGGGAATGCAACAAGGGACATTTTTAATAGAACTATAAGTAGCAAGATTTTTACATGGGCTGAGAGACCAAAGGATTGAGGAATCTTACCAGGGTAGACAAGAAGCTTATTGTGAGAAACCCTGAAGTTTCTGCTCTGCCAAATGTTTAGCCACCAAAAGGGAAAGAAATATGCCACTGCCGACAGAGGCTGAGATGGGCAGAGGAGACAGAGGACAAAGCTGGAAGAAAACAAGCATTTATGAAGTGCTTACTGTATAAAAAGCACCGTGTGTGGGTAGAGCCAAGATGGCAGCTGGAAAGCAGGGACTTGCTTAAGCTCTCCCCCAGGTCCCTCCAAACACCTGTGAAAAATGGCTCTGAACAAATTCTAGAGCTGCAGAACCCACAAAATAGTAGAGGGAAGCAGGGCTCCAGCCCAGGACAGCCTGGATGGTCATTGGGAAGGGTCTATTACACAGCTGGGAGTGGAGCAGAGCCCAGTGTGGGCTGCGCCAAGACAAACCAGACTGGGAGCCAGGCGGAACAAGCCCTAGCATCCTGAATCAGTGAGCTGTGGCAGTTACCAGACTTCTCAACCCACAGACACCAAAGACAACAGAGCAGGTTAGTGGAAAAACTGGGGCGGGGGGACAGAGTGAAAGGAGTGGGAGGTCGGCCCCAGTCCCTGGGGTGGCGGAGGTGGTGCAGTGCTGCAGCTGCTTCCAGAGCTCCAACTGGGGTTGCTTCCAGCCCCAATCCCATCCTGTGGGAGGAATTAGGCAGCAGATCAGAGCAGGAGTACAGAGCCTGCTTTGCTCTGCTTGGATCTGGCTTGGACCTGGTTGGCGGTTCTTAGGGGAGGAGGAGTGCTGGTGTGGCAGAGCTTGCTGTGTAGAAATAGCTCTGAAAACAGCAGCACAAGGCCTCTAAAGCCTGGGACAAAATACTCTCTACTCTACAAGCAGTCATACCCTGACAAAAAGCTCAAAGATCAAGTAGTTGGCTGGGAACATGGCCAGGCAGTGAAAAAGGACACAGGCTCAGATTCTAAAATCTTTTTTTGGTGACAAAGAAGATCAAAACATACAGCCAGAAGAAGTCATCAAAGTCAAAGAGCCTACATTAAAAGCCTCCAAGAAAAATATGAATTGGTCTCAGGCCATGGAAGAGCTCAAAAAAGATTTGGAAAAATAAGTAAGAGAAGTAGAGGAAAAATTGGAAAGAGAAATGAGAGTGATGCAAGAAAATCATGAAAAACAAGTCAATGACTTGCTAAAGGAGACCAAAAAAAAATACTGAAGAAAATAGCACCTTAAAAAATAGACTAACTCAAATGGCAAAAGAGCTCCAAAAAGCCAATGAGGAGAAGAATGCCTTGAAAGGCAGAATTAGCCAAATGGAAAAGGAGGTCCAAAAGACCACTGAAGAAAATATTACCTTAAAAATTAGATTGGAGCAAGTGGAAGCTAGTGACTTTATGAGAAATCAAGATATTATAAAACAGAACCAAAGGAATGAAAAATGGAAGACAATGTAAAATATCTCATTGGAAAAACCACTGACCTGGAAAATAGATCCAGGAGAAATAATTTTAAAATTATTGAACTACCTGAAAGCCACGATCAAAAAAAGAGCCTAGACATCATCTTTCAAGAAATTATCAGGAGAACTTCCCTGATATTCTAGAGCCAGAGGGCAAAATAGAAATTGAAAGAATCCACCAACTGCCTCTTGAAAAAGATCCCAAAAAGAAAACTAGGAATATTTTCACCAAATTCCAGAGTTCCCAGGTCAAGGAGAAAATACTGCAATAGCCAGAAAGAAACAATTTGAGTATTATGGAAACACAATCAGGATAATACAAGATCTAGCAGCTTCTATATTAAGGGATCGAAGGGCTTGGAATATGATATTCCAGAGGTCAAATGAGTTAGGATTAAAATCAAGAATCACCTACCAAGAAAAACTGAGTATAATGCTCTAAGGCAAAATATGGATTTTCAATAAAATAGAAGACTTTCAAGCTTTCTCAGTGAAAAGACCAGAGCTGAATAGAAAATTTGACTTTCAAATACAAGAATCAAAAGAAGCATGAAAAGGTAAACAAGAAAGAGAAATCATAAGGGACTTACTCAAGTTGAACTGTTTTGTTTACCTTCCTACATGGAAAGGTGATGTGTGTAATTCATGAGATCTTTCTCAGTATTAGGGTAGTTGAAGGGAATATACATATATACACATATACATACATACATACATGTATATATATATATATGTATATATATATATACAGACAGAGGGCACAGGGTGAGTTGAATATGAAGGGATGATATCTAAAAAAATAAAATAAAATTAAGGGGTGAGGGAGGGATATATTGAGAGAGGGAGAAAGGGGGAGATAGAATGGGGTAAATTATCTCACATAAAAGGGGCAAGAAAAAGCAGTTCTATTGGAAGGGAGGAGGGGGCAGGTAAGGGGGAATGAGTGAATCTTGTTCTCATTGGATTTGACTTGAGCAGGGAATACCATACACACTCAATTGGGTATCTTACCCCACATGAAAGAAGGAGGAAGGGGATAAAAAAGAGGGGACGATAGAAGGGAGGGCAGATGGGGGAAGAAGTAATCAAAAGCAAACACTTTTGAAAAGCGATAGGGACAAGGGAGAAAATTGAACAAAGCGGGACAGGATAGGATGGAGGGAAATAGAGTTACTCTTTTACAACGTGAGTATTGTGGAAGTGTTTTACATAATGATACATGTGTGGCCTATGTTGAATTGCTTGCCTTCTTAGGGAGAGTGGGTGGGGAGGGAAGAGGGGAGAGAATTTGGAACTCAAAGTTTTAAAAGCAGATGCTCAAAAAAAATTGTTTTTGCATGCAACTGGGAAATAAGATATACAGGCAATGGGGCATAGAAATCTATCTAACCCTACAAGAAAGTAAAGGGAAAGGGAACTGGGAAGGGAGTGGGGTGACAGAAGGGAGGGCTGACTGGGGAATGGGGCAATCAGAACATATGCCATCTTGGAGTGGGGGGGGAGGGCTGAAATGGGGAGAAAATTTGTAACTCAAAATCTTGTGGAAATCAAGGCTGAAAAGTGAAAAGTATTAAATAATAAAATATGGAATTTAAAAAAATTTTTTAAAAAGCCCTATGTGAAGAACTTTATAAATCCTATCTCACTTGATCCTCACAACAACCCTGAGAGGCAGCTGTTATTATTATCATATCTTTTTCATAATTGAGGAAACTAAGGCCAATACAGTTTAAGTTATTTGCCCAGGGTCACATAACTAGTAGGTGTCTGGGTCAGGATCTGAACTCATATTTCCTGACTCCAGGCCCAGTGCTCTGTGCACTACCTAGCTGTCTCTAGCTGGCCCTAATGTTAGAGGAAGGTGCTATCAGTACGCTCTAAATTGCTCATGGGGGCAGTTATAGCTTTATGAGCTAATCATAGAACTGTTTTTTTAATTAAATTTGATTTATTTTCTCTCAACCTGTGATTTCATTGATATAGGGAATTCTCAATGTACCTCCCTTGGTACATACACATCAGCAACCCATGTATAACTTATTCTCGTCGTTGAGTTGTTTCAGTCATGTCCAACTCTCCATGACCCCATTTGGGGTTTTCTTGGCAAAGATACCGGAGTGGTTTGTCGGTTCCTTCTCCAGCTTGTTTTACAGATGAGGAAACTGACGTGAACAGGATTAAGTGACTTGCCCAGGGCCACGCAGATAGTAAGTGCCAGAAGCTGGATTTTAACTCCTGAGGATAAATCTTCCTGATTCCAAGCCCACTGTGCCACCTAGCTACCCTTCTATGACTTACATAGTATTCTTATTTATCAGGGTTACTTGTTCATGACTGCAATGCTAGTATGTATCAGAGGCAGAACTTGAACCCAGGTCTTCTTCTATTTGCTCTACCATGCTACCTCTCATTATTTTTTTATAAATGACAGAACAAAATAACATAATTTCAATACCAGAAAATTCCATTCTCTGTGAACTTATTTTGCAATCATTTAAATCTCATGTATGACAGTGAAGGGTCAAAGTCTTGGGTGGACAGTGACATAAGGGACCCAGAGCTTACAAATGTCTTTTCTCAACTCCATTGGCCCAAGCATTGGGACCTTGTACCTCTTATCCAGTCCCTTAGCAAACTATGTCCTACACTGAGTGCCCCTATTCTTTCTTCTACTAGTGTGACAATTCTGTAGGGTGAGGAATAATGAGAATGACTACTAAATAGCTTTTCTCTTTGCAAAGGAAATGGTTCATGTGTGACTTCAACCTTTTTCTGCTGTTTTCTAAGGGTCCTTGAGTTACCCTACAACTCATAGGGTTCAAAACCACTGAGGTTATTTTCATATAGATGAAATCCATCTGAAATGACTTTATTTTCAAAAGACAACAACCCATAGTTTATATTTATATATGTATCCATGTACATACATAAATATATGTATATGTGTATGTATATGATGTGTATGTATGTGTGTATATGCATGTCTATATGTTATGTTTATGGAGGAGCAAGGAACAGGAATTTCTAGAGGCAACTGTTGAAGTGATTTTAAGGCCATTGTAATGCAGACTCAAGAAAAAGCCCTGGAATCCAGAGGGGGAAAAAAAGAAAGTCCAGGTGGCTGCCCAGGCCTTTTCTGTGAGGGCAGACTCCTATCTGAGTGCACAGGCTTTAGGTTGACAATGTATATGTTGGACCTGGCAGGAAAACATGTCTGCTGCCCTGCCAAACATCAGCCAGTAATCTCCAGCAATACCCATGTGGGTTTCACACATTTCCTGATCAGAGGCCTGAAAGGAAACAGGAAGAAATGTGTACAGATTTTAGCTGATGCTATCCCCCAGCTTTGGAAAAGTCAGAATAATAAAAGCTCATTTGGAAGTCCATGGCTCTGTAGGGAATAGCTAATTTATGAGGAAAATCATTTATGAGCCCAAGCCAGCCAGGGTTTTATGCTTCACCAGACAGATGTAGGAAACTGGTGGCTTCCAGACTCCACACCAACTCTTACACCAATTTGATCCATAACTCCCTTAAACATTCTTCCACCCCTACAGTCCTTGAAGAGCTATGAAGATTCAAGCTATGACTTGATGCAGTCTTAGCTAGTCAGAGTTGGGACTGACAGCTAGAAGTAATCTTGGAGACTGTCTAGTCCAACCGTTTCATTTTACATAAAAAGAATTAAGGTCTAGAGTCTGAGTTACTAGCCCAAGGTCACCCTGATAAGAAGTATCAGGGCAAAGATTCAGATCTAACTTGTCTGACTCCAAAACCAATCAATCAATAAGCATTTATTAAATGCTAGCTACCTACCAGACAATGGGAGTACAAGGACAAAAATAAAATCATACATGCCCTCTAGAAGCTTTCTATTAGATGAGAAAACATGTGCCCATTTAAATGTAAAGGTAGGATTCCACCAACCCAATTAACATATTCATAGAAAGAGGGAGAGTTGGCATGTGACTTTTTGTTCACAGATGATTGTGCACTCACTGCAGCCTGTGAGGCAGAGATGCAACAAAATTTGGATCAGTTCTCTTGTACTAATTTTGGCCTAACAATTAAAATCAGAAAATAGAGGTTCTCTACCAGCCAGCACTGCACTATCCATACATGAACCATTGGTTACAGCAAATGGAGAGATTTTGAACACTGTGGATAAGTTCACTTACCTTGGCAGTATACCTTCCAGGGATATCCACATAGATGATGAGGTTGACACACACTGCCAGAGCTAGCTCAGTGTTTGGGAGGCTCTGAAGGAAAGTGTGGGAGAGAAGAGGTATCAGGCTGCCTACCAAGCTGAAGGCCTACAGAGTGACCTCATTGTTGTATGCCTGTGAAACCTGGACAGTATACCAGCAGCATGCCAGGAAACAGAATTGCTTCCATTTGAATTAGGAAGAGTCTGAAGATCACCTGGCAAGACAAAATACTGGATGCTGATGTCCTTTATTAAGCTGAACTGCCAAGCATTCAAACTCTACTGCAGAGAACACAACTCCAATAGGCTGGCCATATCGTTTGAATGCCAAATGCACTTTCATCTAAAAGACTGTTTTACAGAGAACTCACACAAGGCAAGCACTCACACAGAGGTCAGAAAAAGCAACACAAAGACACTCTCAAGGTCTCTCTGAAGAACTTTGGTTGTGAGATATGGCAGACACTGGCACAGGACTGTCCAGCATGGTATGCCCACGTCAAAGAAGGCACTGTGCCCCATGAGCAAAGCAGGATTGTAGTAGCTCAAAAGAAACACGAGCTATACAAATTTAGAGACATCTCCATTCCAAATGGGCTGTTTGTGCCTGACCTATGGTAGAGCCTTCCAAGCTCATATTGGTCTTGTGGTTGTTGTTATTTGTCCTTAGTTCTCCAAGAGGACCATGGCATCAAGAAAGTGAAGCCATGACTTGCAAGTGAATTGGAGTTAAGTGAAAGAGGGCTGTGCAAAATCACGAGCCTCACTTTCTTCTCTGGAGCCATCTGGTCCAGTGGCAAAATATAAATCAGGATGACTGGAGATGGCCATTGGTCTAATCAGCCACAGTCAAACATACTGTACATTGACCCAGACATAAAGATGTCCTTGTGTTCTTCTTCAAGTACGAAGGACAGCAACCGACAAACTCATAAACACCCCAAACACCAGATTGAATCAATCAGTGTAAAATAGGTGTGAACAATTCCCTAATCAGTTTGAGAGGATTAAAATGCTTTGACAATTGAATGAAGAGAGACAATACATTGTAATTGGATGAAACACTGTAATTGAGAGGAAACGTCTTGTAATTGGCTGAGTCAGACATGCCACAACTAATATATCAAAATAAGTCAGTCTAGTGATGAACTAGTTTAGTTCAGTGATAGAACTCTAGAGGACTATGGAGAAATAGTTGAGGGTAGGGGGAGAGAAAGGAGAGTCTCTCTTTCCTTCCTTCTTTCCTTCCTTCCTTCCTTCCTTCCTTCCTTCCTTCCTTCCTTCCTTCCTTCCTTCCTTCCTTCCTTCCTTCCTTCTTTCCTTCCTTCCTTCCTTCTTTCCTTCCTTCCTTCCTTCTTTCCTTCCTTTCTTGTTTCCTTCCTTCCTTCCTTCTTTCCTTCCTTCCTTCCTTCTTTCCTTCCTTTCTTGTTTTCTTCCTTCCTTCTTTCCTTCCTTCCTTCCTTCCTTCCTTCCTTCCTTCCTTCCTTCCTTCCTTCCTTCCCTCCTTTCTTCCTTCCTCACTGGTCATGCTATCTAACCATAGACCCTGTATGCAATTTGTGGAAGAGTATGCTGCAGACTTAATGGGGAGGAACATTTTGTACCAACTGTTTTTTAATATACCATCTTAGTAAATACTTTTGCTGAAAAGCTAATTAAGTTTCACTAATTACCAATGAGAAGCATACCAGTGAGGACCCACGAGCTAGAGTACTAGAAACCTAGCCCCTAAGGGTTACCCATAGAACCCCAAGAAGTAGTAGTCAGTAGTCCTTTGGGGATCCCATCTGTTAATGAAAGTGCAAATTAGTAGGGGGAAAGGAAGACCCAGAGAGATGATATATAAGTATATATAAAATAAGTACATAAATTAATGTGTGTGTATGTAGTAGGGCTACTCTGAGTCAAAATGAGCTCCTGATCTTTTCCTGATCTCTCCCTGTGAATTCTTAATACAGGTAGGGAGAAGTATTTGTTACCTGGTAAATTTTTTCGGGCAGTCTTCATGGTGCTGGATTTGGAGTCAGGAAGACATTCAAGTTTTAATTCCCACTTCTGACACCAGCTGTATAACACCGAGTAAACCACTTACCCTCCCTAGACATCCAGCCACTCTCTAAGACTACGTTATAGAAATGCTGCAATCTGCCTTGGTGGATAAAATCACAGGTCCTTAGTGAACTATTTTTATTTTTAACAGACATGTTTGGGGTAGAGTAGGCGTTGATAGAGTCACAGGGTGTATACTTTTGAAACAATGGAATGTGAATTCATGACTCAGAGATCCCCAAATAGAAAGTCCCTACTGTGAATAAGATCAATATTCAATGTAGCACATGAGCCCTGAATATTGTTTCTTTTTTCCAATATTGAATGCAACATCTTCAAGAATGCCTTCAGTAAGTGAAAATGAGGAGCAAGAAATACTCTCATTTCTCCTAAGGAGGAAGGGCATATGTTAGGGGGCATGAAAAAAAGGAACATTCATTCCTGGAGAGAGAGGCTAGTTAATCAACAAGCATTTATCAAGTATCTGCTATGTGCCAGGCACAGTGCTAAGTGCTCAGGGATACAAAGAGTAAAAAAATAGTCCCTGCTCTCAAGGAGCTTACAGTCTAATGAGGGTGACAACATATGAACAACGAGGTTCAAACAAGCTACAAACAGGATAAATTGAAGATAGTCAACAGAGGGAAGGCACATTAAGGTGGAAGGCTTCTTGTAGGTCAGGAAAGACTTCCTGTAGACAGTAGGGCTTTAGCTAGGACCTGAAAGGAGCCAGGGAGTCCAAGATGAAGATTGGGAGGGAGAGCTAGGGCATGGGAGCTAGCCAGTGAAAATGCAATGAGTTAGAATATATATATATATATGTTTTGCATGATTTTGTATGTATAATGGGTATTGTATTCCTTGCCTTCTCAATGGGTGGGAAAGTGGTAGAGGGAGGGAGAGAATTTGGAAGGAAAAATAAAAGTAAACAAACAAACAAAAAAAGAATGTCTTCAGTAAACAGTTTTAGTGTGAGGTTTTAGATGTGATATCTAAAACAGTATCTTTTCCTAACTCAAGGTCATATCCAAATGTAGTGCAATGTTCTTCCATTTGGTCTCCTCAGCTTATTGTGGTTTCTAAGAAAGGCAATATGGTATAGTGGAAGCCACTTGGGACCCATGCTGAGGAAATGGGGTACGATCTCAATCTAACCTTTAAAGAGATTCAGCCTAGGCTATTTCAGAATATCCTTTTCATTCTAGACCAGTGATTCTTAGAGAGTGGGACCTGATTTCTGGTTATCGTTCAGTTGTTTTTCAGTCGCATCTGACTCTTCATGACCCCATTTGGGGTTTTCTTGACAAAGATACTGGAGTGGTTTGCCATATCCTCTTCCAGCTCATTTTATGGAAGAGGAAACTGAAGCAAAAAGAGTTAAATGACTTGCCCAGGGTCACGCAACTAGTAAGTGTCTGAGGCCAAATTTGAACTCAGATCTTCCTGACTCCAGCCTTGGGGCTGTATGCATTGCATCACCTAGCTGCCCCATGGTTTCTGGTTAGGTGTGCCTCAAATCACATTCACGACACTCCCATGTCAATTCCTGATTCTCTCATATCCGTTTCTCATGACAAAGAATAATATTGTGGTATGAGCAAAAAAGATTGAAAACCACTATCCTAGACTGAACCCTTACCAGGAAATTGATCTCTCTTACACATCATCCTCTAGCGATGAGTTTACTAAGCATCACCATAGGAACCAAGGCACTTAGAAAAGGTAAAACACAGAGACACACATTGCTTTCCAAGCAAAGAAAACACACAAAGACTGCTGGGAAAGTTTCCACTGGGACACTTCCCAGGAACTCAGACAATGCAGACTTTCCTTTCCCAACCCTGGAGGTCTGACTATTGATCAGTGAACAATGCAAACAACTTAAAGCCATCAGAGTGTCTAGCCTAATTATACATCAGTAATGGGTAACCAGGACAGGAAGCATGATATAATGGTTAGACAAATGGCCTCCACATTGAGGAGACCTGTGTTCAAATGTGCCTCACTGCACACTGGCTTTGGGACTCTGAAAAGGTCCCTTATCCTTTCAGTGAGGGAGAGTAGGCGGTTGGCCGATCTGGACTGGTGCAACAGAATTTCCTTATCAGGAATTCCTATAGTAACAAAATCACAAGGTTGGATTAAAAACAATCCACTAAATTGGCAACATTCTTTCCTTCTTGCTAAATGATGCAGCTAACACTGACACCATAAAGGAGTAGTTGTTTGTAACATATTTCACTTGGTTCCTCTGGTTCTCAAATTTCAGTACTAGCAAATGAGTAAATTGTATCTCCCACATTTACTAGCTGCGATTTGGAATGTTTAAATGTCTTAGAGCCTCAGTTTCCTTATCTGGAAAATTGAGATAATAATAATTTACCGTTGCCTACTTCACTGGGTTGTTGCGAAGAAAATGCTTTGCAAACCCTAAAGTACTAGACAAACCCTAACCATTATAAATAAACTCTGGAGCTGAGCATTGGCAGCTGGGAAACCTGCTCTTTCGTTCTGCCCGCAGTTGAAGCAATAGAATCAAAGGTGGTACAGGCTTGCTCTGTCAATGTCTCTCTTGCTGTCTTGACCTAGAGACAACATGGGTCATTTGTAAGAAAAGAACCCACCCTTCATCACAAAAGTGAGAGTGCTTACAAATTGACTCAATGGCATGAGACTGCTTGTGTCACTCACCACACAACAAACTGGGTTTTTAAAGGTCATTATTATGTATTTACCAGAATAAATTTGAATTTATTCATTCTACAGCAATTAATCTACCAGCATCCATTTGGAATCTACTATAGGTTTAGCACTTGAGTACACACTGTGGTGTAGAAATCAAATATCAGTCTCATTAAATGAAGAGAAGCAATGAGGTTTCACGTTGACCAACATACAACATCAAATCGAGGATAAGCTTTCTTTAGTTTTATTGCACTTTTTGCTGCTGAAAGTTATACGCAATAAAAGCAGGAATGCCAGTCAGGTGGGTAGAAGGCACCAACCTTCTTTGGTTAGTTTTGATGCTTGCTCAGATTCATTTGCACGCCAGTCTTAGGAGAATCTCGGAAGTGAACTTCTACCAATACATAAACACCTCCATGCCTTAGTAGATGGGGTTTTTTTTGAATGGCTGTGTTGAAAAAAAAAAATTCATCCCTCAATGGTCAGTGACATGACAAGGTACCAGAGTAAAGATTTATTGGAGATGGACTTTAAAATTTCAACTTGTTAGAGTAAACACACTGTTTGAGACTTTTGAGACCTTTTGGATCCTGATTCTGTCATTCATCATCTTCTTTCTCCAACTAAACTGCCAAGTATTCAAACTCTACTTTAGAGAAGTGCGACTCTGATGGGCTGGCCTTGTTGTTAGAATGCAAAGCATGTGCTTGCCAAAAAAGATTATTTTATGGAGAACTCACACAAGGCAAGTGATGGTCAGAAGCAGCAATACAAGGACACTCTCAAGGTCTCTCTTAAGAACTTTGGAATTGATTGTGTGACATGAGAGACATTGGCACAGGACCGCTTAGCATGGCGTGTCCACATCAGAGAAGATCCTGTGATCTATGAGCGAAGTAGAATTGAAATAGCTCAAAAGGAATGCAAGATGCACAAATTCAGAGAATCCACCCTAACTGCTCACATGGACTATTTGTGTCTGACTTGTGGTAGAACATTCTGAGCTCATATTGGTTCCAATCAGCCAGTTGGACACACTGAAACTTGACTCTACCATAGTGATGTCATTTTGGTCCTCTTTGAAAACGAAGGACAACAACCAGATCCCTTTTTCCTAATTGTCATCAGAAAATTTGATAAACATACCATCTATATCTTCATTTAAGCCATTGAAAAAAAATGACCAGAACCGGGCCGTGGACGGATCCACAAGAGACTTCTCTTTTGGTTGGCATTAATGTAAGAAACATTTCAAAGATATAATAATCATTTGGATTTGTAACTTGTTGGATGTAGGCGATGAGGAAGAGAGAAGAGCGAAAGAAGATGAAAAGGTTTGAGACTAGGTGAAAATAGCAATACCATAGCAATAGGAAGTTAACAGAAGGGGCAGGTTTTATAGAGATGAGAAATTCAGCATTGTAAAAAATTGTTAAGTTTGAAATATTAGTTGGAGTTTCAGCAGGAGAGGGTTCAGAAGGAGAGGTTTGAGGCAGCTAGGTGGCGCAGCAAGTAGAGCTCCAGCCCTGGAGTCAGGAGGACTTGAGTTCAAGTCTGACCTCAGACGCTTGACACACTTACTAGCTGTGTGACCTTGAGTAAATCACTGAACCCCAATTGCCCTGCCTTCTCCTGTCCAAAAAAAACAGAAGGAGAGGTTCAGGGAGAGGTCTGGGTTGGAAATGGAGGCAGTATACATATATATATATATATATATATATATATATATATATATATATATATAGCTATATGTACATACGTATAGAAAGATAGAGTGAAATTACATAGGTATAGAGTGCTCACTCTGGAGTTCAAACCCGGGTTCAAATTTTGCCTCTGATGTTTACTACCTTTGTGACCTTGATTAAGTCACTTAATCTCTCTTTGGGCCTTACCTAGTTTCTTCATCTATATAATTAGGGTGTTGAACTAAATGTCTCTTCTAGCTCTATACCTATGATCCTATGTGGATTTGCAATATATCTGCATAGATAGAGCTTATAGAGACTATAACTGTAGCATGTGAATCAGATGAGAGTGCCAAGATAGGGAATATAGGACAAAATACAAAAGATTTGAAGACAGAGCCTTCAGGGACATCTAAACTTAGAGGGTCAAAGGAGGAAACTGGATCAGCAAAGAGAACTAGAAGGACTGATCAGAGATATAGGAGAGCCTGGAAAACAACGTCATAAAAGCCATAAACAGTATTAAGAAGCTGAAACTGGTCATTAGTGCCAAAGCTATGGAAAGGTCAAGGATGAATACCAAGAGGTTGCCTTTGGATTCAATAATTAGGATGTCATTACTAACCTTAGAGAGAGCAGTTTCAGTAGAATAATTGTTATAAAGAAGACAGATAGTTAAGAGTTGAGGCATGAGTAGGTGGTGAGGAAATAGAAGATCCAGATGACTTTTAGCTACTTCCAAAAATCAAATCCACAACCAAAACAATGAAGATTTATTACCATTAGGCATATACAAACTAATCTGCTGGAGACTTTTAAAATAATTCTAAAGTACAGGCATCAAAAATGGTTTAAGGGATGCACCTTCCACTGCATCTAGATACATCGATCCTACCCACCGCACCGCTTATCTGCCCAACTCATTAACATAGAAGAGACAGCATAGCAGAGTGGATAGAGACCCCATCTTGAAACCAGGGAAATCTACACTTAAGTCCTTCCTTTATATATACTGGCTGTTGACCTGGGAAAAATCACTTAACTTCTTAGTGTCCCAGGCACCCATCTAAGACTATAAATTGCAAAACGGTTGTTGATTTAGAGTGGTGGAGGGAATCTCTACCTAATAATGACATCAGGGGTTCAGACTTTTTTAAAAATGGAGACACCACATGATCATGAGAACAACATTTCTAACAACTGAAGAGAGCTGATTTACATTCATCAAGAGTTCACACTCTAAGCAAATGATTGCAGGTGGTGAAATAAGCCTTCAAGTATTGTCTTAACCATGTGGAAGGGATTGTACTGAGGACATCTTCTCTTCCTAATGCCTTTCACTTGATGAGATAATGGCATTCAAAAGCAATGTGTCCCCAAATCAGTGAACATAATCAACATAGACCTTCCCCACAGCTAACCTTGACATACTAAATCATAGATCAGATATTTAGAGTTGTAAGGGACCTGAGAAATCATCTAGTTTAACCCTTTAATTTTATAGGTAAGGAAACTGAGGCCCAGAGGTTGTGATTACATCATCATTCTTACAAATAATAATAATGATAACAAGAGCCAGTATATATATATATATATATATATATATATTTTCATATACTTATGTAGAACTTTACATGTCATCTCATGACCCTCACAACAAGCTTGGGAGGTATAAGCTATTATCATCCTCATTTTAGATACAAGGCAATTAAAGCAAAAAAGAGGTTATAACTTGTCCAAGGTTATACAGGTAGTAAGCTCAAGGGCAGAATTTGAACCCAGGTCTTATGACTCCAGAGCTAGTGCCTTTTCCACTCTACCTGTTGAAAACTTAGTGCCTTTTCTTTCAAACCAGTTTCATGATATATTTCAATATACTTCCCCTCTTCTCCAATCAATCAATCATTCATTGTTGTTCAGCCTTCATTTTTGAAAGGGACCAGTGATATCATGGGGTGATGTCTTGACTTGCATGTGAATTGGATTTGAGTGAGGCAGAGTTGCATAAAGTTGTCAGACTCACTCTCTGTTCCAGAGTCATCAAAGTCCAGTGGCAGGACCAAAAGTCAGGATCTGCCAGAGCTTGGTATGGAGTAAATGACTTTGCATCTTTGATGTCTGTCCAAGCTCTAAGTGCTTCATAGCACCTGGCCTGTTTCAGCCACCGTCCTGGGCTTTGGAACAAATTATTCTCATCCACCCATTCTCCCAGGGAAAGTCTTCAGATGCTTGGGGTAGACACCCCTCTACCTCACCCATCAGTTATTCTTAGCCTGGTTTAACCCATCTGCCAAGATAGTTTTATGGCTTCTTGGTGCCACAGGTGAGAGTTGGGTGATAGGTGGACACCAAAGGTGGATAAGCAGCCTGAAAAGTGCTCTGCAAGCCCTCCACCAGAAGTGTTAGTCCTCCCTGAACACCCCATATACACCTGCCAAACTGATATTCCAAAAGCACAGTTCTGAGCCTGCCCAAGAAACTTCTGTAGCTCCCTATTACCTTTATGATAAAATGCAAACTTCTGTTTGTCACTGAAAACCCTTTACAATCTACCTCTCTTATGCTTTTCTAGGCTTTGATGCCATGGTCCTCTTTAAAATGAAGGACAAACATAACAAGATTACATATTACTTCCTCTCTTACAATCTATATTCCAGCAAAAATGGCCTGCCAGTAATTCCCAAACATAACATTCCGTGTTCTACCCCTGTACCTTGGTACATGCTGTCTTCCGTGCTTGGATCTTCCCCATCCCTTTTTCCCCTGTAAGATATTAGCTCCTTGAGGACAAGAACTACTTTTATTTCCTGTTATTCATCCCACAGTGCCTGGCTAATAATAACCTTTATGGACTGACTGAAAGAGAAAAGGCTATATGTGAAAGCTATAGGAATAGAAAACAAACAAAATACCGTATTTGTCCAAAATCTAAAGAGTACATAGATTCAATTGCACATCTTAGTTAAAAAACAAAATGCAAAGCAAGCATAATCTCTGTGCATACAAAGGGGAAAGGAGAGGACAAAGGAACCCTAGAAATTAATTTTTAAATGTCTTCATTAATGTTTTTTTAAATATACTGTAGCTAGGCATGCTGGTATATATCTGTAGTTCTTGCTACTGGGTAAGCTGAGGCTGGCATATCATTTGAGTTTAGGAGTTCAGAGTTGTAATAGGATTAAAGTAGATTGGTCACTAAGTTTGATATCAATATGGTGATGCCCCTCCCACCCCCAGCCACCTTCTTTATCCCATCCCCACCATATGAGGAGCCACCAAATGCCTAAGGAGGAGTGAACTAGCTCAGACCAGAAATGGAACAGGTGGAAACTTCAACAACAATAGTAGTAGGGACCCATAAGTGGTTGCTGTACTTTCTGTCTAGGCTGACTAGCTATGTGACCCTGAGCAAGTCACTTAACATCTGCCTCAGTTTCTTCAACTGAAAATTGGGATAAAAGTACTTGCCTCAAAGGATTGTTGTGAGTATTAAATGAGATAATATATGTGAAGTGCTTAGCACAGTGGCTGGCACGTGCTATAGAAATGTTTATTTCCTTCTCCTTTCCTTTCCCTTAGGCAGGATAGGGAGACCTAGTGTGGGGAGGGAAAACAAAAAAAAGGACAGTACTGCCATTTTTTAAAAAGGTGCTGATTTTGTTTTGGCAATTATTTTCTGGGCAAAGTGAAATCATGTTTCTCTAGGACCTGAAAAACCACTATTCACTGCTTCTCAAAAAATTCCATGCAAGGTCTTATTCAGCTGCCTTGGCAATATTCAGGGCTTGTGAGAGAGCTCACAGCCTCCTAGCTTTTGAGGCTGAGAGGATCATAGATTTAGAGTTGGAAGGGACATCGAAGGTCATGTAGTCCAACTCCCTCATGTTGCAGGTGAAAAAACTGAGGGTCAGAGAGGATAAGAAATTTGCCCCATGATTGAATAAGCCAGGATTTGAACCAAGATCCTCCATACTCTTTCCACTGTACTTTATTGCAGGTTTTAATTCCACTGGCTCACTTCCAAGCTGGTATAAATCCCTTCTGTGCATGGGCCCTGTCTTGCACTACTACTTAGAGCTCTCTCCTCAACTTTATTTTATCCCTGGCTCTCTCCTCACCTCCCCTCCCCTCCCCTCTCCTCCCTCCCTTCTCCTTCCCTTCCCTCCTCTCCATTCCCTCTCCTCTCCTCTCCTCTCTTCTCCTCTCCTCAAAACTCCAGGTGGTGAGTTGGTGGTCGTTGGGTGGGTAGAATTTTTCAGTGAGCAGGAGAGTGTTGTGTGGGTTGTTGCTCTCTGCTCTGACCTTGCATTTCATGGTTTGTTTGGATTCTGAAATGGAAAGAGAAGGATATGTTTTATCATCAGTGACATAAAAGATGGCCAATAGAGACTGAATTTCTTCCTTGGCTTCTTTCCCTTGCCCTGACCACTGATAAAGTGAATTTAAAGCCTGACATCTGTACAACTAAAAACTATATTCAAATTGTAGAAAATATTCCAGAGTTTACTTATATGGCTTTTTCCCAATTAAATTAAATTTTTCTCAATTAAATTCTCAGCACATTTTCTTAGAAGGGGAGATATGGAGACATTTTATTAGACACACAGTTTTAGGAGTCGTCAATAGAAATGTGGTAGGGGGGGCTGGTTAGACTGAACTTCTGGCTAATAATGTTCACACACCTACGCAGGCTAATGTTTAGAATTCCTTTAAGAAAGGACAATGTCTTTCCTTCTGAAACAAATATTCCCAAGAAAAGTTACAAATGGGCAACATCCAAGGTATGCTATAAACGCCTCTCTGACTTGAAGCAAGATATTTACCTCTCTGAACCTGTTTCCACATCTATAAAACGAGAGGATTGTACTAGCTGACCTTCCAGATCACTTCAAACTCTAAATCTATGACCATCTGATCCTGTGACTAAGGCCATATCCTCTGCTGGGAGGAGAATTGGATATCGAGGAAGGAGAGAGAAGACAAAGGTACAAGAAAAGGCACATGAAACGTAAAGGCAGGAAGGTGGGAAAGTTGCAAAAAGCGGAGGTTGGGTTCTTCTGGCCCTGCCTGGGAGTGGAAGGAGAAGCCTTAGAAAAGAGTACTTGCTTTTGTCTAGTTAACAAGATGCTCTTGTAATTTTTCCAAGGTCAGACTTTGCCCAATAAATATCTAGTTGGTGGGTAATTATGCCTACAATCCATAACACAATTTAAAAAAGATGCCATTTATGTAGCTATTTAAAATCTTTTGCTACATATCCCACCTATTTTAGAACATATCTCTGTATTTCTACTTGTGGTAGGTGAGTAAATTAAGAGGCAAACAATAAAGTAGTTCGTAGAGTCAGAGCACACAAGAATCACACGTAGTGGACTTAGCTGCCGGCAAGATCTGGATTCAAGTCCTCCCTCTGACGCTAGTTTTTTGGAACATAAACAAGTCACCTAATTTTCCTGCGTGTCAGCTGTAAAATGGGACTAACTAATACCTGTCATTCTTACTGATGGGAAAATACATGGATACTATGAGGGTCAAATGAGTTGACATGTGTAAGGTATCTCCAAAGTCTTAGCTATTAAAGCTTAAAATTGCATTAAGACTTTTGGGACACATCCTATAAAGCACATTGAAAACTTTAAAGTTCTACTTAATTGCTAGCAAAAAGGGGGGCCCTTTTAATAGATTTGTGTCCAATAATGTTGTATAAGTTTATTCTAATTTATCTTTCTTCTTACATTTTGTTGCATACAATCCTAGTAGCAACCAAAAGTTAATGTTTTTTTAAACCTCTACTACTATTAATCTAAAGACTACTTACTATATAAGAGAGTAATTATTTTTCCATTTTGTAAATAAGCAAAGTAAGGCATCCTACTCTCTAGAATACTTGTCATGGTGACAATGAGTCTGCAGTACAGTTCAAAATAGAATTGTTTTCTCTATTCCCAGTCTCTGACCCTTAATTACAGCAAGGATGCATTAATCTTATATTGATTTATTCCGAATACTGTGTCATTCAGAGAAACTACCCTTCAATTGAATAGATGTCCTAACATTCTTTGATTCAAAAATGAATAAGTTAACTGAGCCAAAGACTTAACTAAAAGTAGATCTTTTCTATTCTCTTGTATTGTAAATGAACATGTTTTGGTGTACAAATAAATTTATCCTATTTCTCTTTATTCACTCCCCCGTCCACCCACCCATTCTCATCTTCAAACAGGGGAAGACAGGATGTTCAGCCTTAGGAGACAAACATCTGGTAATAGAAAATTATGATGAAATGAAGCAAAAACTTGTGAAGAGGGAAGTTCCTGGCACTTTGTTCCTTAATCCATGCCTGATGTATGAAGCCCTCTTCCTGTCCCCTTTCCCCAACACACTGAGCCCACTGCTTGATAATAATTTGTGCCATCTGTAGACAGATAGTCAAATGTTTGCTACAGAACTTCTGGCTTTCTAAGGTTCCTAATGTCGGCAAGACTTGTATTCCTTTGATGAGCTCCAGATAAGTAAGCTTTTCATAGGAAATGTTCCTCTAGAGTCTAGAAGACCCTACAGAAAAGAGAAAAATGAATATATATCTTCAAACTCTCATTTGTATTCAAGAGGCTAGACACAGCCTCTTTATTCTATGTGGTTAAAGACTCCTGCGCAGCTAGGTAACAAAGTAGATAGAGCACTGCCAGTAGCTTGGAATCAGAAAGACTTCTCTTTGTGAGTTTAAATCTGACCTCGGGCACTTACTAACTATGTGACCCCTGGACAAGTCACTCAACCATATTTGCCTCAGTTTCTTCATCATAAGTAGGAGTAGGAAACGGCAAACCACTCCAGTATTTTTGCCATGAAAACCTCCAAATGAGGTCACAAAGACTTGGACGTGACTGAACAGCTAAAGACCCCACCTGTCAGTGGATTGTATTCAGAAAAAAAATAGAGCATTCAGAGAAAGGATTGCAGACTGAATCATGACCATTATCTACAAAAGCTGGGATGTGCTTAAGTTTCCTACAGGTTTCCTGCAACCCTGCAATAGGAATAACATGTTGGTCTTTCATCTTCAAATACTAACCTGATGTCCAAATGCAAATAAAATTATTCTGATTCTTAGCTCTGTGACTTTTAGGTATCAGGCAGAAATAACCAAGCAAATATAGTAAATATGTTGGAGGAACAAGCCTAAAGTGTTAGGGATGGTTCAAGATTTCAAGTAGCTATCATTATATAAGACTGAGACACTTGGTCTTAAAAATTAAGTGTTTCCAAATTCATTTCTTCATATTGAAGTCCACAAGATTCAAAATCAGGGTGCTGTATTTTCCCATTATCTCTCAGTCTTCCAACCAACAGACATTTATTATAATGTGCTCCATACTCTGATAGGGGCTGCGAACACAAAGATAGAGGTGAAACAGTACCTACTCTTACATTTTATCAGAGAACCGTACATGAAGGCATTCTGGTATGATGAGTGGAAAGAGGACTGGATCTGGAGTCTGAGTGCCTGAGTTCAAATCCTGACTGCCATCTAGTGACCCTGGGCAAGTCAGTGGAATGGGGTATAGTCTCTTCATCTGTAAAGTGAGAGAGTTTGACAAAATGACCTTAAAGGTCTAAATGTATGATCATATATAGTTATATAAGGTGATCTGGGGCAGGAGACACTAGCAGCTGTGGGAAGGGGAGTCAGGAAAGGTTTCAAATAGAAGGAGATGTTTTGAATCCTTTTGGCTACAGTGAGTCATTCTCTGAATAGAAAAAGACTCTCAATTTTTTTTCCAGTGCTGATGCTTGCTAAGATCTTTATATAATATACACATATATGTGCAAGAGAGTTGTTAAATATTTCCCAATTGCATGTAAAAATTTTTAACGATAATTTTTGAAAATTTTGAGTTCCAAATTCTCTCCCTCCCTCCTGCCCCAACTCCCCTCCTTGAGAAGGCAAGCCATTTGATTTCAATTATACATGTGAAGTCATGTGAAACATTTACATATTGGCCATATTGAAAAAGAAAACGGAAACCAAAAAAAAACAAGAAAAAATTTTTAAAAATATGCTTCAATCTGTATTCAAAGTTCATCAGCTCTGTCTCTGAAGGTGAATAGCATTTTTCATCATAGTTCCTTTGGAGTTCTCTTGGATCATTGTCTTGATCAGAGTAGCTAAGTCTTTCACAGTTGATCATCCTTACAATGTTGCTATTACTATGTACAATGTTCTCCTGGTTCTATTCACTTTGCATCAGTTCATATAAGTCTTCCCAGGATTTTCTGAAATGATCTTGCTCATCATTTTTTTACTACAATAGTATTTCATTACAATCATATACCACAACTTGTTCAGCCATTCATTCCCCAATTGATGGGGGTCCCTGCAATTTCTAATTCTTTGCCAGTACAAAACAATTGCTCTAAATATTTCTGCACAAATAGGTCCTTTTCCCTTTTCCTTGATCTCTTTGGGATATAGACCTAGTAGTGTTATTGCTGAGTCATATACTTTTTTATAACCCTTTGAGAACAGTTCCCAATTGTTCTCCAAAATGGTTAGACTAGTTCATAGCTTCACCAACAGTGCATTAATGTTTCAATTTTTTTGTATCTCCTTCAGCATTTGTTATTTTCCTTTTCTGTCATGTTAGCCAATTTGGTAAGTGTAAAGTTGTACCTCAGAGTTGTTTTAGTTTGAGTTTCTCTAATCAATAGTGATTTAGAGCATTTTTTTTATATGACCATAGATAGTTTTGATTTCTTCTTCTGAAAACTGGGAGGCAACAATTATTAAAACTGTTTGGCAGGTGGAAGTTTCTAGTATATGACGGGAAATACGGTCTGGCCAAGGAGGGCCCAGTATGCAGAGCAAACATAGGGTGGCTCTATCTGCTGCCAGCTCCCTTTTCTGGAAGGAGGCTCCCCAAGGTCCCAAGTGGACTGGCAACAGTTGGAGAGTCTTCTGTGCCTGTTCTAAGTATCAAACCCTCCTTGGCCAGAACCTATTACACTTAGGATATTCCAGGAATCCAAGATCCCAGGAAATGGAGGAAGTGCTACACAAGAGAAAAGGATCTGAGTAGAGACAGCCAATCTGTCACAAGAGAGGCAAGGCCTTCCCAAAGCAGAGTTCCTGGACTATCTTTTTTTAAATGATCATAACACAGGAATCAGTTTTCGGAACACACGGGGGTCACAATTCTGGTCATTTCTTTCTTTTCTTTGTTTCTTTGTTTCTTTTTTTGTTATTCAAACATAGACTTTACTAACGTGGACCTTTGATGACTCATAAACTGATGCTCTTCAATGTGGATTAGGTATTTAAAAGTTGAATGTGATTGGCTTTTTGCTGAGATCTTGCTCAAGCTTCATGTTTGCAATCCCCTTTAAAGAGAATGTTTAGCAATCATATTGCATTCCTCTAGCACTTAAGAACAAGCCCAACAAACGTTGATTTGTATACACGATCTGTAGTTGACCTTTCAAGTTTGCTGCTCCATTTGCCAAAGCTCTTCCTCATGAAATCATAACTTACTGTGCCACAATTCCCTCTCCAGGACTTGTTAACACTGAGCAAATCTCCAGCCAACAAGAAATGGTATCCTGTCCGTTTAAAGAAAGCTTGAGAACACCAAGCTCAAGTAGAGTTAATGTTTGTGGAGGCTGCACCATGGGAATTTTCTGGCCCTGGCCCAGCTTAGAGATAATTAATTATGTCAGTGAAAAGCTCTGATGGCCTGTTCTCTTCAGAGAAAAGTGACATCATCCATAGACTTCTCTGGCAAAAAAAGCCGAACATAACTGCGAGGACAGGAAATAGCAGACAGATGTTTGCTTGTGAATATTTTATCCACTTCAAAGCTTGTTGCAAGAAGTAATTCACTGATCTGTGTTGAGGCAGCCTCCATGGCAGCCTCAGCTTGGCAAATGGTCTTGGCTGGTGGGAGTCCTTAGGCTGGGTTCCTTAAAGCACATGCTCTATACTGAAAGAGGAAGCACAACATTTTGTGTGGTGTGAGTCTGGTTGCGGGAGAGTCATGAAGGATGAGAATGTTCCCCAGACACTGGCATCATCATGGTGAGATCTTCAAGTAATGCCCCATATGGTATTTAGACCAGATGGTAGCAGTGCCACATGTGGCATTGTGTGCTGACAGATTCCTCCTAGAAAACATCACCTTTTTTCTCCCTGTCTGGTTTTCATTCTTGGTCTTTCTCTTATCTGTCATGCTCAGTCATATCTTACAAATCATGCACTAATCCCTATTCTAACACCACAACATGGTATGAAGATGACCCTAGACTTTTGAAGGCCCTGCTCTGGCAAATTATGTACCAGAGTGGGATTCAAAGACAGATGATGCCTCAGATGACAATCTGAGGTCCAGCCTAGCTCAGTTTGGAGATACCTGCCACCAAAAGATTAGTCACCAGATAAAGATTTTAGTCAACTGTGACTTGCTTAAAGCCACAATTTAATAGATATAGCTATTAAAATGTGATCTCCTTTAAAGGTTTGTGGTCTGCTTTTAGCTCTTTGAACCTCTTTCCTCACTTGTAAAATGAGAGGTTTGGATTCCATGACTTCACAGATGCTCTCCAGCCATAAGACCCTATGATCTTCTCATATTTCAGTTTCTCACTTATAAAATTAGGGATGTGACTCTAGCCATTCCCCCTTTTTCTGAAAGGGCTTTGTGAACATAAGTGAATGAATAAGACAATATCTTATTAGTGCATAAGTCCTCTAGGCAGTTTTTCTAAGACTATAAGTTGCAGAGAAGTTACTGATATGCATTAGTACAGAGAATTGCCTATATTATGATTATGATGGTTTGATATCCACCAAAAGTATATTTCATTGATTATTGAGAAAGAAGAAAATATTTACAAACCTTGCTGCAGAATTTTAACTATTTATTCATATTTTAAAATTCTGCTAAAAATTCCACTAACGATAATTATATTAGTAACTAATATTAAGGTCTACAAAGCATCTTATTTGTTATCTCATTTAATCTTCACAATGACCCTATGATATAGATGATATTATTAATTTCATGTTACAGATGAGGAAACTGAGGCTGAGAGATTAAGTGACTTATCCAAAATCACATAAGTGAATGAGGAAGGATTTGAACCTATTCCTCTGATTCCAAGACTAGGATTCCATCCAATACACCACGTAGGTGTCATTAAACCTTAGCGATATGTAATCTATCCTTCTAAAAGCTCCACTATTTCAGAATGCTTCAAGACCTGAAAGTAGCTAGGAGGAATGGATGGGGAGAGAAGAAGAATGAAAGAAACCTCTTTGGCAGTGAAAAGGTAGCCCCTGAACATTTAGCATCAAACAACAGAGAAGAGGTAGACCTGAAATTTGTACTCCCCCCATTCTAATTTGTCTGTCAGAGGCAAGGAATGAAAGGACTATACTTGTTGGCCATCACTGTCTATAAAATGCCAGCTGAGAAGTATGGGGAAAGTAATAGGAATCAAAATAGACAAGAAAGGAGAGAAGTGGAGAAGAGAGAAGAGAATGGTAGAAATGGGACAAAGTAGTGGCAAGGATTAGAAGTAATTAGAAGTGGGAACACACTGGCAATAGGAAAAAGGGAGAGTGAATGACAAAGAGACAACAGATGCTACAGTGAGTGATTCTTTCCCCCAGTGGTGTGGGGTGGAGAGGTAGAGATAATAGCCACCTGTTCTTCAATATTGTAGCCTTTGAGGCATAAGGCACTACTACACTGTGTGTTGAGGGGATGGTATAAGAAATGGAGGTGATGGTGGGAAACAACTATCTGAACTCTTCATTTAAAGCCTCTCCTTGGTGGAGAGAAAGTGTGTGTGTGTGTGTGTGTGTGTGTGTGTGTGTGTGTGTGTGTGTGTGTGTGTGTGAAAGAGAGACACAGAGAGAGACAGAAAGAGGGAGGGAGAGAGAGAAAGAGAGAGAGAGAGAGAGAGAGGGAGGCAGAAAGACAGGCACGCAGGCAGATAGACAGAGAAACTAAGATGAGACAGAAACACAGAGATGGACAGAGAGACAGAGAAAAGAGAAGGCAAAGAGAGACAGAAAGAGACAGAGACATGGAGATAAAGGAGGAGATTCAGAGAGACAAAGAGAGGAGAGAAATGGAGAGAATGCTCATTCAGAATGCCATAGTTTATCTATTTTATTATTTTTCTATTAGTTTTTCTCTGTATTATTATTCTATCTGGAGAAAAAAACTCATTATACAAGTACAGATAGTAATTAAATAAGGTTTAAGTATAATGAGAGAGAGAAGAAGTGTAGAAGGAATGAATTCACCAGACCCCAATCATGGCAGTAGTCAGGGAAAGAACAAAATTCTGTCCAGGCAGATCACTTGTTAAGTGAGTCAATAAGCCAGACCAAGCTACAAGCATTCTTGATTATACTTTGTTTGAGGTAGTAATGTCTTTCTATTGCAATTGCTGAATGCTGGTTCTGGCAGCCCACGTCTGTTCTCCCAGGCTCCTCTCCTCTTTGAGGGGCTCCAAAGTCCCCTGGATAACACATCGTAGAAGCCATCTTATGACTTAGAGTGTATGATCTTCCTATACTGAAAGGCAAAGAGCAAAACATTAAAATCAATCAACAAGTATTTATTAAGTAAGGGCTTAATATGTACCAAACACTATGGGTGAACAAGCAGAGAAGAAAGATAATATTGTAAATGGAAGAATAGCATTGACGAGGGAAGAGTTTCACATGGTCACATGAAAGCCAGGATAATTGGAACAGATCTCTCATTAATCAATCAGTGTTTATGAAATGCCTTTATTAGCACTGTGGTCGGTGCTAGCACAGGGACAAAGAATGAAATGATTTTTACTCCAAGGAGCTCACATTCAAATGTTAAAGAACAGGAAATGAGTTTAGATATGTTGGTTGGAGCTTGATAATGGAAGGCCTCAAAAGTTGGCCAGGAAGTTAGGAGGTCATTGAGAAGCAATTGTCAATTTTTGACTAGGGAAGTGACACGATGGAAAAGATACTTATGGAAGATGAGTTTGGCAGCATTATGTAGGAATATACTAGTAATAAAATGGTATATGAGATATAGCGTATCATGGAGACTTGCTGGGACAGAGAGTGCAGTGTTGTTTAGCAGGATCACTGGGCTGAGAGGTTGCTCTGAGTTTTGCCTCTGACTCAGCGGATAAACTTGGGCAAATGATTTTGTTACTCTAAGCCTAAGCTTCTTGATCTATAAAAATAAAGGTGTTGGAGGAAAATAACCTCCAAAGTACTTTCTAGCTCTAGAAGTCAATGAGAATATCTCTGTATGACCCAAAAAACGCAAGGATAGAAAAATGTTGATGGTTCAGTATAATACTGATTCATCTACCCTGGGATATCGGGTCTCAGAAAGAGCAACTGTTCAAAATCTTTGTGGATTCTGAGTCATCTAAAGCCATGAAGCAGTGCCATATGATGTGCCTGCCTAAACTGGAGAATCTAAACTGTGCTCTGAGTGGTTCATACTTAAGGGATCTGACTCAAAGCTCATTGAAAAAGCAGACATTTTTATGAACAAATGCAGTTTACTAAAAAGGTATAATTTCAGAAAGATGACTTTAGCATTTAAAACTGAGACATGGCATTACAAGGTTAGATATGATTTATGAAAACAGTAAGGACAACAAAAACAGAATCCCCAAGTCGTTACACCATGGCCCTATTTCAGAGCATGGTCTATCAACTGAACAGTTTTACAGCATTCACGAAATCAGTGTTTTTTGACAGTGCCTACCAACTTCTCCCTCTAAGGTACCAGCAAATTATATGCCACGAAATTTATGCAAAATCAGGACAAGCTGACAGTTCTAGCATATGTAAACACCATAAGCAGCATGTTGTAGTGAGATGATCACAAATGTTGTTTGTGCCTCAATTTCTACTAAAAGTCAATCACTAAGGAGGGAATGAAGAAATTTATAGTTTGGTGTCATGTCTACAGAAGTGTCATCCTCCAATGAAAATGATGAATTTGCAAATCTTGGAATAGGCTACCCCTAAGATACACTGCTGTTGAGTCATTTTTCAGTTGTGTCTGACTCTCTGTGACCTCATTTGGGGTTTTCTTGGCAAAGATACTGGAGCAGTTTGCCATTTCTTTCTCCAGCTCATTTTGCAGATGAGAAAACTGAGGCAAACAGAGTTAAGTGATTTGCCCAGGGTAACCCAGCTAGTTAATTTCTGAGGCTGGATTTGAACTTAGGTCTTCCTGACTTTAAGCCCTGCCCTCCATTCACTGTGCCACCTAGGTACCCCACTGTAACACAGTAGGAGAGATTAAAAACATGCATAGATGACAAATTAAAGTGTGGTAAATGCACAGAAGTTTAACAAAGAGGGATGAGATTTAGGGAGGAAAGGAAAGCTTCTAGCTGGGGAGATCAGGGAAGGTTTCAACAAGGTGAGAGTACCTGAAATGGGCTTTAAATTAAGGGAGGGATTTAAGTAGGTAGAGAGATGGAGAAGGAATACAGGGTGTTTGTAAAGTCTGGACACATAGGCAAAAATACATATTTTCAAGAAATGAAATGAATGAACTTTTCGACAACATTTTATTTAATTGGAATATTAACAAATAACATCTTCAATATGATTTCCATCATTTGCGATAACAAAGGTTGATGTGCTTTGCAAGATTCACATGAACCTGATGCAATAACTCCACATTGCTGTCAATTTTAGCACATTCACTCTTTATGCATTCGATCAATTGTGTTGCATGTGTGATTTTCATTGAGTACACCTTCTCCTGTAGCATACCCTGGAAAAAGAAGTCAAGGGGGGTAAGGTCTGTTAATATTCCAAATATTTCCAAATATGCACTTTTGCCTATGTGTCCAGACTTTAGGGACACCCTTACATCCTAGTCAGGGAAGATGCTTGCACAAATGCACAGAAGCAGGAGAGGGCAGGATAAAATAGAACAGTGAGTGATCCAGTATCTCTGAAATTTAGAGTGTGGGAAGATGAGCAATGCCAAATAAGGCTAGAAAGGTAACCTGGAAGCAGGCTGGCATAGAGGCAGGGATGGGCATTGGGGAGCCTTACCTGCCAGGCTAAGGAGTTTTATTTTTGACTAGTAAGCAATGGTGGGCCCCTGAAGGGTTCTGAGCTGGCATATATAATCTTATAATCCATGTCTACATACACCCTATGGCTATGTCTTTGGTACATCATAGTGAAGGATGTTCATGATGATAATTCTGAGTAATCAGAAAAAGGTCCCATTATATTTAGTATACTAATCGCATTATGGAAAGAATACTTGCTGTATTTCAAGTCAGAAAATCTAAATTTGAGTCCCAGCTCTGACTCTTGCTACCCAGGGTGACTCTGACTACCCAGGAGAGGTCAGGAACCTTTCTGAGCCTCAATTAACTTCTGTTAAACAGGGATAATATTTCTTGCAGTACTCATATCATAGGCTTGTTGTTAGGAAAGCATTTTACAAATATTTAAAGTGTGAGAATTTCCCTCATAAATTCTAAGTCAGTATGTTTGTTAGACCTTGTTTATGCATACATAGTGCTTAGGGATACTAATTCACTGTGATTTCTAATTTTCTATGTCCATTCATATTCTCAAATGTCAGAAGCATATATTGCATGTTGTCACTATCAATATGCCAGTGTGGCATTTAAAAAGTTCGAGATGGAACACAATACATCGAAGAGCAAAAGACTTGGGGCTCTAGCCGAAAATATCATACCCTTCAAATTTCACTATTACTTTGAATGAAAAAAAATGGACATTTGACAAACCCCCAGACTTTCAAGACTTTGTTAAAAAATAGTCCTCAACTTAATGGAAGATTTGACAAACAAGAACTAAGAGACACATAAGGTACATACCAAAGACTGACTATAAGGGATTCATAAGAACAGACTGCTTACCTTTTATATAACATAAAATGTAAAATGTATGTCTAACATTCTTATTAATAATTGTTGAGCTTGTAAGAAAGAGGGGGATAAACCTGACTATGATATGAATTTAAAAAGTAAAGCCATTTGGAAACAGCTAAAAAGAGTAACTATTTTATACAAGAGAGGTGCAAGAAGAAGAAAGGATACATAGGATTTAGATGGGGGAGGAGGGCTGGTAGTTCTGGTAACCTACTTTCATTGGGAATGGGTTTAAGGGGGAACAATACATATATATTTAGAAGAGTATAAAAGTCTTCTAAATTTAGAAGAAATAAAATGGTAGGGGTATAGTGAGGGGGGAGAAGACAAAGGAGAGATTAGGACAAGGGAGGGATTAGGACAAGGGAGGGATTTTTAGAGGGGAGAATGAGGGAATAGGTATGGGAATGGGGGGATAGGGGAGGAATCCTTAGAGGGGGGGAAGGCAAGTAATAGGAGGGCAGGGTGGTTGATGGAGGAGGGGGGTAGGCAAGTAATAGGAAGGCGATGTAGCAGGTAGAAGTAAATTAGAGGAGGCAAGAAGGATAGGAAACAAAAGATATGTACAAACATAAAAAACAATGATAAGGAGTAGATTATGTTTGGGAAAGTATATATCTACATAATGTATATATGTATAAGTGTATGTATATATCTATATGTGTATGTATATATCAAGAAATATCTAAATTGTATTGTAGCCTTCTGGGGGGGTAGAGGGAGCAGAAAAAAAGAACAATGTTAAAAAGTGCAGAGCAGAGAACAAAAGAAGACACAAGGAAGCAAAGAAAAGATGGACAATTCTCAACACAAGGTGTATCATTTATCATACAGGCTTTCTTGAAATGAAAATTTATTGTTACATATTTTGAATCCTCTCCTATGTTCTGCTATGCACATGACATGCTTTTTTTCTTTCTTACTTTATATTTAAGGTCAATATTTAAGTTTATGATATGTTTTGTTTCTTTTCTTATTTTGTATTTGTGTTCTACCAGAATAAAATTTAATAAAAAAAAGAAAAAAGTTCGAGAGACATAGTTTCTGGGTAATTTAATCATTTTGTTAATAAGGCTAGCATGTTTATTAATAAAAGGAGGTCAGTGGCCCTCTCAAATGACAAAGACCCCTCATGGTGGTGGGGCTCACAGTTTATATACTCTTGGAAGAGTAGGTGTTCCTGATGGTGGCAATTAAATTTGATTGGTTAACAATTAATGAGAAAATGAATATTACAATGAAAAGTTAGGCCATATTACAATGAAGGTATTGGGGTGCATGACTTAGATCACCCAAATCTTGGTCAAAGGGACTTACAATTTCCATATCACCTGGCTGACAAAAGGGGGAATCAACATTTTTCCAGAACTGTCTGAATGAACACAATCTCAAACTTAGAATTTCTTTTACTGTCCGATTAGATCTTGGGTAAATCTTCGACAAAGATTTCCCACACTGGTTGATTTCTAGATGAGGAAGTAGAAAAGGGGAAAAACCTTGGTCCCAATACAATAATTAGTTATTAAAAACAAGAGAGAAATAATCATTTCTCTCACTGGAAAGGCTGTTACTTTACCTTTTGTACTTTCTAGATGGAAATTGGTTTTTTTGTTTCAGTAACAGAAAGTCCTTCACATATTTTTACACAATTTGTTTTTTCTTGACCGGTATTTAAAACCAAAAGGATACACTGAACAATGGCCAAGACTTTTTTAGAAATCACATGGCAAGCAGCATGCCTAAACATTACATTACACAGAAGAAAAAACAGTAAATTTACATGTATTTTTTATATACATAGGTTATTATTATTAGTGTAATTAAAGACTGTTGAATAAGGTAGCTGTCTTGGTTTGTGGCATCTGCTTTTTGAGGATATAGACATTTCCATAGAGGAACAATGCAGTCAAAAATGTTAAAAACCATAGGCCTCTCTATCATAATTGAACTTTAACTGCACACCTCAGGAATGGTATTTAACTTTAGACAACCTTGATGTCACAGGCAGTAAGAAAGTCCCAGTGAGCAAGGTTGCTTGGGAGATAGAAGTTTCTAGTACAGAAGGTTCCTTCTAAGCAGATTCCAGAAGAGGGAGGGGGTGCCAGGAAGGAGAAAGAGGTGTGTTGAGAACAGAGACAGCTTGTTTGGAAAGTTAGAATTCCCCTCCTCCAACCAATGGCTTTACAGATTACCACAGTGAGGAAGATTATAGTACATATTAGAAATATGTCTATTAACAGTTCAGAGTTCTGATACCTGGTGGTTTAACTCTTTGTATCTGGAAAAAACTTAGCTATCCAGAATGACAGATGCTGGATTTGGAGTCAGAAGACCTGGATTCAAATTTTCTCTCTGCTACTTATTACCTACATGATCTTGGGCAAGCCATTTAACCTCTCTGGGCCTCAGTTTCCCCATCTGTAAATTGAGAGACTTGGACTGGATGACCTCTAATTTCCCTTCTACCTCTAAATTTATGATCCCATGACTCATTCAGGATGAATGAAGCTTTATTGTATACAGTTTTGCAGAAACTGTTTCAAGCCTATTATAAATATAGAATTCACCTTATCCTGACCTTAAAACATCTTTTAAGAAGCACAAAGTTTCTCAATGATTTGAGAGTCAGAGGAACTTTATGTACAATAGTCTTGTCTAGAAAAATGTTTTCTTCTTTCTCATCATGTTTGAATATTTTCCCTTTTTAAGAAGGATAAAAGGAAAAACAAAAACAAAAGCCATCCAGTCCTGGCTCAAAAGGAAGGCTAAGGAAAAAGGAAAGAAGTTGAGAAAATGTGATCATTTGGAGCCTTTTGTAAAATATAAACAAAGCTTGAAGTAGTCCCAGTTAATTCACAGGTGCTTGTTCTGAGTGTTATGGCTTAGCTGGAAATGATTAAGTTTACAGAGCTCAATAAACAACTACTGAACTCCCTAAGACTGTGTCATCTGGCTGATCCTTAACAATGGCCTCCTCTGTTCTGAGAGATTCTGCTTCCTTACGGAGCTCCAAGCAAGCTGGCCATCCTACCAGCAGGCCACCTTGTTCACCTTTGGGAAGAAGGGGACCCGATGAGGTCTTTGCCTATGGTCTTTGTTAGCACAACCTCAAAGCTCGCAAAGTCTTTTGGAATTTATGAAATTATCCACTGGTAGAATCACAGCACCGCCTGGACAACCTGTGACCTTATCTAATTTCTGATCCAGAACTCAGCAGCTGTTGCACTATTAATAAACCCAAGTGAGTTAAAAAAAAAAAGGAGAAGAAGAGGAAGAAAGCAGAAGTCATAAAAAATGTGCTTAAATCCATGGTCTGATAGCTCCTCTCCAACTCACTAATCATAGGAAAACTATGACTTTGTATTTTGATCCTCTGTGATACCAAGATTTCACTTTTTGAATCAGAACTGTCCTGGCATTAATTACCCTGAGAGCTGGAATTGACCACAGAAATCATTTAATCCAATCCCTACATTTTTTATAGAGGGGGAAACCAAGGCTCAGAAAGCTTGAGTGACTTGCCTAAGATTCTATTTACCGTAGTGATTAGAAAACCAATTTTGGAAATTAAAAATGCACTCTGAGGTTAGAGGCTTAATAGAGGAATTTCTTTCATATGATATCACTTGCTCTGAATTTTGCTGGGTCTTGAAAGTTAGAAAGTTCTCATGAGGTCACGGGGGGAGCACAGTCTCAAATCAGCAGGCTCCAATTTTGTTCTTCAAGCTCTAAAAGCTGTTCCTAGTACCTCTATGGTTCAAGTTAGAGTTCTGGAATAACCCAAAGAAAATCATTACTCCTAAAGTCTCTCCATGTTCCCTTTGTTGTTGTTGGTAAGTCATTTTCAGTCATGTCTGATTCTTCATGATCCCATTTGGGGTTTTGTTGGCAAAGATGCTAGAACGGTTAGCCATTTTCTTCTCCAGCTCATTTGACAGATGAGGAAACTGAGGCAAAAAGTATTAAGTGACTTGCCCAGGGTCATCCAGCAAATAAATGTCCGAGGCTAGATTTGACCTCAGGAAGATGAGTCCTCCTCACTCTAGGCCTAGCGCTCTATCCATAGCACCACTTAGTTGCCACAACACCCACCGGTTCTCTTTAGACCATAACAGAGATATGTTAGATTTCTAGCTTGTTAGCACTGACTGATCTTGGGCTCTATAATTTGGGAGAATGAAGAGGACATTACTTCTGAGGCAGTAACTATGTAATCAAAGTACATTGATTTTCAGTAAATGGAATTAACTATGTACTTAGAATCCTCAATGGCTAAGAGATCTCATTTGGATCTCCAATAGTGCAGATCATATCCCATCTATGCTTCATCATCTGACAGGATTCTAATCTATGTCTTTCTGTAAATCCTCCACAGAGTATCCACCCAAAAGGCTGGGGGCCTTTTTCTGGTTAATGTAATTTTTCCTGGTTGCCAGTGAAGCATTCAAGCTGTTGCTCATCTGTTACCTTTCTCGTAATAGGATTGGTTGATTGGATTCCTAGACAAAGGAGGATTTTGCCAAGAGGGCAGTCTTCTGATAATATGGAGACCCTTCTTTTGACTTTGTCGTCTTTAGGAATCTAACATATCTCCGTTACGGTCTAAAGAGAACATGGTGGGTGTTGTGGCAGCTAAGCGGTGCTATGGATAGAGTGCTAGGCCTAGAGTGAGGAAGATTCATCTTCCTGAGGTCAAATCCAGCCTCAGACATTTATTTGTGGGTGATCCTGGGCAAGATCTTATTTCTGATTTGGGTCTTCTTTTTTATCTTCCTTGATTTCTAACTTGTCCCTGGGTATAGCCGGACCTGAGCCAGCTGAGGAGATAAGAATATAAAATGTAACTAGAACCCTGGAGAGGCTGATGCTAAGAGGGAGATACCAGTTCTTTCACAAAATTCCATTCATTTTATTGTTAGAAAAATATTTAAACTAAATATAAAAAGTTACCAAGAACTAGGTTTAATGACCAGACATGCTTCTTTTTTTTTTTTTAAAGAAAATAAAGTTTAAAGTACAACTAAGCACCTCTCCAACTAATGCTTAATTGCTACCAACTGGTGTATAATATGACTCTTGTCTTATTTTCTCTGCATCACAGTGGGAAAAAGTGAAAGTGGCCCCTGGGGAGAAAGCATTTCCAGATATCAGCACCTGGGGCAAAGTTCCAGTTAGCTCACCTTCCTTATGGTTCTGGTGGCACATTCATATCTGGAATATTCAACATGGTTCTGATGTGTACATTTCAAATAGTTTATAAAAGCGCTAGAGAAGGTCTTATAAGAAGGCAGTTGAAACAATGAAGGGATGAAAGTCCTGTCACACAAGGACAGATTAAAGAATACAAAGTTATGAGTCAAAAAAGATATAAGCTGAGAAGCCAGATGAGCAGAATCTCTAGGATCATGAAAGGTGTAAAGAGGGTCAGTATGGACAAATTCAACAAGTCCCCAAGTACTGGGAAATAGATTTGGGACAAAGGAAATGTCTCTTTGAACAGAGAACAATAAACTTGTGAAATTGATTAGCCTAAAAAGGAATAGAGGTTGAAACTTGAACACATTAAAGGAGGACTTAATTAAAACCATTCATTAATCAACTAACAAGTGTTTATTAAATGCCTTCTGTGTATCAGGCACTCTACTATGTGATAAGGCTACAACAACAAAAATCAAATGTCTCTGCCTTCAAGAAGCTTACAGTCTTTCAAATGACAGCAATGTGCTAGAAAGAATTCTAGATTTAGAATCAGAACATCTGTTTAAAGCCTTCTCCCTATGTGAAATTGTTGGACATTGGTTTCTATAAAATTAAGCAATTGAAGCAGATAGCTTTCAAGGGACACTTAGTTCAAAATTCAGTTTCCATAGATTCAAAATGGGTTATTTAGAACAAATAAGGTATATGTGAAGGGGGTAGGGCAGGTAGAGAGGGAGGTAGTATACATCTTATCTTGAATGATGGTATCAAAAAGACCAGCCATACCTTTTCACAACTTACTCCTTATTGTTTCTGTTAGAAACAGAATAATTAGCAGGATGACCCTAGTTTGGCCCACTGTAGTGGTCTTACTCCATCGTATTCTTTTTTTTGAAGGGGCAGGGCAAGGCAATTGGGGTTAAGTGACTTGCTTAAAATCACACGGCTAGTAAGTGTGAATTGTCTGAGGTCACATTTGAACTCAGGTCCTCCTGACTCCAGGGCTGGTGCTCTATTCACTGCACCATCTAGCTAACCCCATTACATTCTTTAAAAAAAAACAAAAACAAAGTAATAAAACATGTTGGAAAAGTGTTTATTTAAATTGGTTCTGAACTAAAACAACCTTGGAAGTTCTTTGTCAGAAAAAAGAAACCCATCAATTTATAAAATTTCTTATCTGGCTGACAGCTTTATTAGTCTTGCCCATGCTTGAAATGACATAGCAATAAGGCAGCTGATAGCCTGAAAAAGGGATAAGAATTTTATTTTAACACCCACCTGCCCAGTCACTGGGAAACTTGATCTAATTTCTTTCATGTCTGAAACTCAGAGCAGTAATTAGCAGAGGGTGGATGGGGCTTTACCCCGGATGCTTACATGGGAGTGATACACTTCCAGTCATCTCACATCTTGGAGTCTTCCACCAGCATTGCAGTGTGCCACAATCACCCTCCTGAGCTGCCACTACCAGGATCTCCTCACCATGGCACCTTTCTTCCAACCCCATACCATCCTCACACCATCTTCTTAACTATGACCACTAAGGCCATCTCCTTTCCATCCTCTATCTGAGCCTAATCCCTGCCAAGAGTTTTTGATCCAGTTTGAAAAATGTCCAGTTATTAGAATACTTAATCCTGGCCCAGTCAGCAAAGAACCTTAAATATAATATTCTGCTCTATATGTTACACTTACACATTTGAGAGACACTTGCAATTTCCTTGGTTCTAACCAAATAACAAGCTCTTCTTCAGAATGTCACATATAAAAATTATACCATAAAAATGATCCTCCTGTGGAAGTTTCCTTTAACTGTCTAGAAAAAATGTAACAAATCTAGAATATATACTAGGTGGGGAAAAATCTATACTCCTTACACTCCCCTGTGCTCAATACTTTAAGTTTACTCAGAGGTTGGCATTAGTAGGCAGGTACTGGCAGACTGAGGGGAAGTGTGTGGTCATTCCAGCTCTAGCTCTGTTGGCAGATATCACTCCAAAGTGTTTGTAAGGAGTCTGAACAGAGAGTGAGATGAAAATAAAAATAGAAATATATGTGTGTGGTTTTTAGCCATCTAAGCAATTTGGGTTTTCCTTCCTCTTTTGTGCTAAAATTGTAGGGACGGACTATGGATGAGCCCATCTACTAGTCAGGCAGTGAGAAGTCTTTCCCCAAATAGCAAAAGATATTTGAATGATGAAGAGGAAACTTTCCATTTGAATGATTTGTTTTTTGTCTCATTTGTATGGAAAATTTGCCATCATGCTATAGACAGACTGTGCGATGTGATAGATAGAGAGCTCACATCAGAGTCAGCAGAGACCTGGGGTCAAGTCTTGCTTCAGACACTTAATAGCTGTATGACCTAGGGCGAGCCACTTAACCTCTTAGCCTCAAGGAAACACACTAAGAGTATCCGTTGCAGAGCAAGTGCTGACCCGCTTTGCTAGAAGTTTCTTCATCCAGTAGTTTCTTATGCCAATGACATCACAGGTCTAATCCCTATCCTATGGTCTTCTGTTGCTGATGAGTTGCTTCAGTTGTGTCCAACTCTTCATGACCCCATTTGGGGTTTTCTTGGCAAAGATACTGGGGTGATTTGCCGTTTCCTTCTCCAGCTCATTTTACACTTGAGGAAACTGAAGCAAACAGAGTTAAGAGACTTGCCCAGGGTCACTCAGCTAGTACGTGTCTAAGGCCAAATTTGAACTGACTCCAGGCTTAGCACTCTATCTAGTGTGCCACTTAGCTGCCCATTCCTTTCTGAGTTATAAGCCCAATTTCCATTTAAGGATGTATGATGAACAGTATAAAAATCATTTATAATGCAGATACTAAAATTTTCATTAGGCATTAGAATCCCTTCTCATAGAGGGCAAAGCATTCTAATTCTGCCTATAAGTGTTCTGAGGATATGTAGAAGCAAATGTCGTACAGTATAAATAGTTCTCACAGGGTCATAGAACAGGTTTCAAAGAACAAGACAAATGAAAAGTGTCCTTCTCCAGACCTCGGGGTCTTCATTTGTAAAATGAGGGACTTGACCTCAATGATTTCTAATGGAAAGTTTTAACCACCAGATGACATGGGAACCATTGAGCTGTGGAGAACCTTAAAGACAGACTGATGAGCTGATATTTTATCTTTGAAGCAAGAGAGAGCCATTGAGGGAGTAAGCAAGACAGTGACATGGTCAGACCTGTGACTTACAAAGATTATTTAGGCACTTTTGGGGGGATAGATTGAAGAGAGAAGAGATTGGGTACAAGACTGTTATGATAGTCTGGGTAAATAGTAGTAAAATTAAGTAACATAAATTGATAGTAGACTCAGTCAGCCCAACTTTGAGATTTTTCTCCAGCAACATGTGAGTAGGACTAAAGGCAATGGATGATGGGAATAATCCAAGGCTGGGGCTTGGCAAGCCATCATCACCAATAGGATAAGAGGGCAAAGGACTTGAGTATAGAGGATAGTGTACTGTTGATCTAGTTCACTACAGGATTGAGGCAAGGAAAGGCAGAAAGTATAGCCAGTGCAGGGATGATAGCCCAGGAAAAAGTGAGGGGTGAAGGGATTGGAAATCATGGTGAGAATGAATTAGATTAGGGAATCATAAAGGCAGAAGGAAAGAAGCAATGAAAAAAAGTGAATCTCAGCATTCATGAATGTGGAAATGGAATCCTTGTGAGTGATGTCGAGATGAAGAGTATGGCCATCTCTATGTGAAGCTGAGACGGAGCAGGGGAGATAAAGAAAAGTAGGTCTGCAACAGAGTCTTGGGGAACATTTGTGATTGCTGTTGTTGTCATGTCTGACTCTTTCTGACACTGTGGACCATGGCACACCAGTGCTGTCCCTGGGTTTTTCTTTGCAAAGATATTGGAGTGGTTTGCCATTTCCTTCTCCAGTGAATTAAGGCAAACAGAGATTAAATGACTTGCCCAGAATCACACAGCTAGTAAGTGATTAAAGTCAGATTTGAACTCAGGTCTTTCTGACTCCAGGTCCAGTACTCTATCCACAGAGCCACCCAGCTTCCTTGTGATCAGGCTATGGGAAATGCATTACGAACCAATAACAGAGATTTCAAAAGAGTAGTCACAGAAGTAGGAAGAGAAACAGGAAAGAGAAGTGCCATAGAAATCAATAAGAATTTATCCAGGATGAGAAGGTCATCAGCATTGAGTCCAAGATGACAAATAAAAGTTTCCTGGATATATTAGGTATTAGTTGAAAGATCATTTGTAATCCTTGTGAAAGCAATATTAGTAGAGTGGTGGGGTCAGATTGTAAGAGTTTAGGAAATAAATCGATGGTGATGAGAAGTGAGGGTGGGAGTGTCAGCAATAATGGTGGTAGGCAAGTCACATGGTTGGGATACAGTTCTCAGCTTTAGCAACTCTCACTCAAATACCTGGTTGTCCTCACTGGTAGGGAAAGGTTGGGTCGCTTTATCCATCTTTGGCTGCAACTACTGTCACCCCAAAAGTCACAATCATGAGTCTCTTACAACTTAAAAAAGAATTTATTCTTTTGATCACATTTTTGAGTATTGCTGGAATTGGAGCATCCTACATGTCCATATAGTCTTTTTTCAAAACCGACATGATCATTAACAGACAGAAGAATCCAGAATCATGGGAAAACGTGAATCCTTACAAGCCCCAAAAGCTTTTCACAATTAACCAAAAGTGGGAGCCTGTTGAAGAACTGCAGACTGTCAAACAGTTGACCAAATGAAGACTCTTCATCTAAAACACACTCTCTGAATCTAGTGGAAACATTTCTGCACAAACTATACTACTGAAACCACTGTGTGGAAGTGCTTCTGCTACATTTTTAGGGTCTTCTTACATTTTGAGGCTCTGAATGAGGAATTCCATTTTGTATAAAATGTATGTAGCTCATCAAAGTATCCATGAGGATTTTTTGCAGAAAAAGAAAGAAAGTCACATGGTCAAGGATGCTACTAATTGCAGACAGAATGCAGCTTTTGTCTTCTGTCCACCTCCTTCTTCAAGAAGATGTTTTGTTTACATTCCTATATGGAAAGATGATGAATATGATTCATGAGACCTGAGTATTAGGGTAGCTGAAGGGAATATGAATATACATATATATAAATATGTATATATGTATGTATATATATATAAATATGTGTGTATGTATGTATACATGTATGTGTGTATATATATATGTATATAGACAGAGGGCACAGGGTTAGTTGAATATGAAGGGATGATATCTAAAAAAATAAAATCAAATTAAGGGATGAGAGAGGAATATATTGAGAGAGGGAGAAAGGAAGAGATAGAAGGGGGTAAACTATCTCACATAAAAGTGGCAAGAAGAAGCAGTTCATTGGAAGGGAAGAGGGGGCAGGTGAGAGGGAATGAGTGAATCTTGCTCTCATTGGATTTGACCTGAGGAGGGAATACCATACACACTCAATTGGGTATCTTATCCCACAGGAAAGAAGAAGGAAGAAGATAAAAAAGGGGGGATGATAGAAGGGAGGACAGATAGGGGGAGGAGGTAATTAAAAACAAACACTTTTGGAAAGGGACAGGATCAAGGGAGAAAGTTCAATAAAGGGGGATAGGTTAGGAAGGAGCAAAATATAGTCTTTCACAACATGAGTATTGTTGAAGGGTTTTACATAATAATATGCATGTGACCTTTGTTGAATTGCTTGCCTTCTCAGGGAGGGCAGGTGGGGAGGTAAGAGGGGAGAGAATTTGGAACTCAAAGTTTTAAAAACAGATGTTCAAAAACAAAAAAAAAGTTTTTGCATGCAACTAGGAAATAAGATACACAGGCAATAGGGCATAGAAATTTATCTTGCCCTACAAGAAAGGAAGGGAAAAGGGGATGGGGGGGACTGGGGTGACAGAAGGGAGGGCTGACTGGGGAATGGGGCAACCAGAATATACACCATCTTTGAGTGGGTGGGAGGGTAGAAATGGGGAGAAAATTTGTAATTCAAACTCTTGTGAAAATCAATGCTGAAAACTAAATATATTAAACAAATTTAAAAAAAAGAAAAAAAGATCTATTGCTAGGGTCAATGGAATTGGTAGTGATGGTGGTCAGGAGGGTCAATATTGTGAAAATAATAGTAATGATCACAATAGCTTGCATTTATGTAGCACCTTAAAATTTGCACAGAGCTTTGGATGCACTATCTCATTATTATCTCAGTTTTACCTCTGAGGAGGCCAGATGGTCAGAGAGGTTAAGGGATTTTTTTTTTCATTAAGTGCCTACTATGTGTCAGGCACTGTGCTAAGCACTTTACAAATATCTCATTTGATTCTCATAATAACTGTCTAAGATAGATGATATTAATATCCCATTTTATGGTTGAGGAAGCTGAGGCAGACAGAGTTTAAGTGACTTGCCCAGGATTACACAGCTAGTGGGTGTCTGAGGCCATATTTGAACTCAGGCCTTTCTGACTTCAGCCTAGCTCTCTATCCATTGCGTTATCTAATTTGCCCATACAAGTCATATGGCTAGTATCTTAAATGAGATTAAAATACAGGTCTTCCCAGTTTCCTTTACACTTTCCTCCTCCACATGAACTTTTCAATCCTGCCAAAGAGCCTATTTGCTCTTCCTCACACATGTCAGTTCATTTCCTATCTCCATACATTTATCTCTATGACTTGCCCTCATTCCTGGAATGATTTCTGTTCTCACTTCCAACTCTTGGAATTTCTGTCTTTTTTCAAGATTCAGGTGAAAGGCTCCCTTCTACAGGAGACCTATCCCAGTTCCTTCAGCTGTTAGTCTTTCCTGCTAACATTATATTCAGCTATTCCTCAGTTTCCTCTACTATAAAATGGAGACCATAATAGTACCTCTGAGGGTTATTGTGAGAATCAAATGAGATAATTTTTTTTAAAAGCACTTAGCACAGTTCCTGGCATGTAGCAGATGCTATATAAATGCTTATTCCCTTCCCTTCCCTCAGTAGCCAAGCATGGAGGAATGGTAAGGGAACATAACTTAGGATCAGAAACCCTGAGTTTGAATCCCCTCTGTGTCTTTTACTAGCTATGTGAATTTGGGCAAGTCGTTTTGTTGTGGTTCAGGTAGAGTTGCGGCAGGATGTCTCTAAAGACTCAGATCCAGGTCGACTCCAAGCCTGTTGGAAAGATTTATTACAGTTTTGAGCTTTCATGCTCTGGGGAGTGGCTAAGTTCCTTAGAGGAATTAGCAACTTCAGTAAGGCAAGGCATACAATTTTATAGAGAATATGATGCTGATTACAATCAAAATTTACATAGAATATCGGAATATAGTTAATATTAAAAAGGCAGGAGGAGTTTGTTAAGGGATTAGGTAATGGAGGAGGGGTCCCAGCCTCAGTGGAATTGTACATGTAATTACCCATAATGCATACAGAAAAACTCAGTTGGGGGGTATGTATATATGGTAATGATATTATAATAAGCCTCTCTACATCCTAAGTTTACTCTAGGTCAGTTCTTTACTATTACTTCGCAGATGCTATGGTAGGGTGGGTCAAGCATCCTGTTCTACATCCTGGTGGTGCTGTCTTCTGATTGGCTAGTTATTGTGGTCCTGTCTGGTCAAGATGGATGATGTGGTTGAGGTTGAGTGCATGGACACACCTATTGTTCTAGTGAGCAGTGAGGTATATATATGCATATACATATATATATATATATGCATATACATATATATATATATATGTATATATACATATATGGCAGGGGGTGGGTCTAGGTAGGTAGAGTGGGCCTGCTGTCCAGTGGGGCCTATAGTGAAGTTAGAATATTGGGGCTGGGGGCAGCTCTATTAGGACTCCATCAATTTCACTTTCCAGGCTCATATTTTCTTGTGTGTGAAATGAAGGTGTTAAACTAGACCATCTCTTACTGTCTCTTGTACGAGCTCTAGAGACCTGATTTCAAATCACACACATTTACCACCTTTGTGATCTTGGACAAGTCACCTAATCTCCTGAGTCTCCAGTTTTCTTATTTGTAAAATAAGGAGGTTGGATCAGGTGGTCTCTGAAATCCCTTCCCAGCTCTTCATCTATGATCCTATGATTAATCCTTCAAGTTCCAAAATTCAATGATTCTGCGAAATGTATGCCATTATCTATACATAGAAAGAATAAGCATGGATGGTTCAAAGCTACATTTCTGCCAGCTCATAATACATTCTCTATTGGCAGTGGGTTCAGAGTTGCTATGTTCACACAGCAAGATAGCTACATGTTAGAACTCATAACAAAATGCTTAAAAGGAATATTTCAACTTCTTGTCATGTTGGCCTTAGTCACCATTGCATAAAAGCTATAAATCTTTGTGGTTTTCACAAGACACCCAGTAAGAATCCAACAAAGTTTCTAACAAAACAGTCAGTAGACCTCACCATTCCCTTTCAAGGTAATTGAATTCATAGGTGAGGAACGGTTTCCTAAGGTCACAGGGGAAGTCAAAGTGGGGAAAGTACAGGAGTACTTCAAGATGTTTGACATATATCTCTAGAAAACATGTTGGAAAGTGAACATATTTGAAGGGAGGAACTGGAGGCAATATTTTGAGGGAAATTTCTTATAAGGTGTGAAATGTAACTAGTGTCCTGGGAGGAGTCTTGTTGTGGTAGCCCTTTTCACTCTAGAAATTTCTCAGCTAGTCATAAAAGTGCAGTATGTTGAGCTGTGGTCACTAATGTCTTGGATATTTTTGTCTGCAGCCACCAAACCTATTCTCACCCAATAACCTCTAACCCTGATCACTTACCTTTAGGAGATGGGAGTGATGCTCTGGGAGTAGGGAGAGCTTCTTTTTATAAGAAAAAAAAAAAAACCTTTGCCACCAGACTTGCTTATTTATCTAACAGATTAAAAAGTGTCCATGCCAAGCACCCAAGCTTTGTTCAGTTCAGTCATTTCAGTTGTGTCTGACTCTTCATGAACCTATTTGGGGTTTTCTTGGTAAAAATACTGGAGCGTTTTGCCATTTCCTCCTCCAGCTCATTTTACAGATGAGGAAATTGAGGCAAACAGGGTGAGATGACTTTCCCAGGGTCACAGAGCTAATAAGTATCTGAAGTTAGATTTGAAATCAGGTCTTCCTGACTCCAGGCCTGGCACTCTATCCCCTGCACCACCTAGCTGCTTCTCTCTGCCCACCTCCCCCAAATTGAGACAATCCTTGTCCTCAAGGAGCTCACATTTTAATGAGGGAAAATACACATGGGAAGGTTCAGTTATTAGTTTGTTTTGTGGTTTTTTTTAGTCATTTTCAGTTGTGTCCAACTCTTCATGATGCCTTTTGGGGGATTTTCTTGGCAAAGATACTGGAGTGGTTTGCCATTTCCTTCTCAAGCTCATTTTATAGATGAGGAAATAGAGGCAAAAAAGGTTAAGTGACTTGCCCAGGGTCACACAGCTGGATTTGAGGGTGGATTTGAACTCGGGTCTTCCTTACTCTAGGCCTAGCTCTCTATCCACTGTGCCACCTAACTATCCATCCAAATCTTACATTTCGCTATTGGTGTGAAACTCAAAAGAGCCTCATGTCATGTACTATGTATTTTTTCACTCATGTGTTTCAGTGGAAAATGAATCATTTGAAGGGAATTGGAAATTGCTAGTCTCACAGGAAGTTGTAGCAATTTGTGCTAATTTCAAATGGAATTAAAGCAAAGAGCTGGGGAATGGCTGAGTGGAAGATTTTCAGTATCAGCTTTCAAATACTGTGTTGAGAATATAAATAGAAAACTATAGTTTGCCCATTGACCTCAAAATGCACTAAAACTGGATAGTTGTTGCAGGACGAGCCCCACCCCCTCCTTGATTTATCATCTCCCAGACAAAAGCAATTTCTGTGCAGTTTAATATTAGCACAGATCCTCTTATGCTGAGGCGCTTCCTAGCAACCTGATGCGGAATATGTGCTTGTTAATCTTCTTTTGGCAAACAGCTATCAGAATTCATGGTAAAATGAGAGAGAAAGCAATGCTCAGTGAATTTTCCAATCAAACGCCCAGATGCAATGAGGGCTGATGTGATAAGCAGTGTCTCTTTAGCAAGTCTTGAGTATAATCCAAGTTGCCACCCTGCTAACTATACTTCCTTGTAATACCACAGGCCAGAGAAGATGTGATCCACATGCTGAAGACAGAAAAAACCAAGCCTGAAGTTTTAGAAGCTCACTATGGATCTGCAGCACCAGAGAATGTCCTTCGGGTTCTGCACAGAGATGCCATCCTGGCCCAGGAAAAGTCAATAGGAGAAGATGTGTATGAGAAGCCAATTTCAGAGGTAATACTGATGATGATGGTGGTGGTGGTGGTGGTGGTGATGATGATGATCAGGATGATGATGGTGATGGTGATGATGATGGTGGTGGTTGTGATGATGATGGTGATGGTGAAGGTGATTATGATAGTGATGATGATGGTGGTGGTGGTGATGGTGATAATGATGATGACATGTAGAGTCATCTGGGATGGGGTCACGAGAGTGGGTAATTTTTAAACTACTTTTCACAGACTTTAGTTTTTTAAAAAGGAAGTCAAATATTCTTAATTTAATTCCTTAATAAAGAAATTAGTGGGAACATACATAGTGGATAGAGAGCTGACCCCAGAGTCCAGAAGAATCTGAATTCAATTCACATACTGGCTGTGTGACCCCAATTGAGTCACTCAGGCAACTCTCCAAGACAATGAGAGTCAGAACAAGTACTGATTTGAATTGGTAGAGTGAGTTCCTAACCAGAAGCTGCCTACACTGATGAAATCACAGGTCAGGTTAAGAAAAAAAAAGAATAATGTAAGATTAAGGTAACGTAATTTTTGGAAGATAAAACCCAATTGTATCACAAGGATTTGAGGAAGTGTTTCAAAATGAAATCCCCCTTCCATGGGATTATTATATCTGGGCTAGAACACTTAGTTTCATGTACTCTGTTACTCCTCTAAGCAAGTGATGATGGGAATAAAAACAGAGTGCTAAGTGCCGGTCAGTTTTGGTGTTGAGTTTACTTGGCTGTAATTGAATTAGCAGGCAAACATTTTCATGAGCTTTGTCATTCGGGTAGATGGTTGCAAAGCTTCTAAGCGATAGTCTTCTGTAGCGTTTCTGTAGACTCTGCTTGTGAGTGGTTAAAATGAGATAGAAACCTGCATGAGTAAAACAAAACCCAAGGCCTTTAAGTTGGAAACAGATGTCTTAGGGCTTTAACCCATTATTTCCAATAGAATTGTATTAGAACACATTATTGTTTCTTGATGGTAAGCTCTTACTATGAACCTTAGAGCTGAATTATAGAGTGAAGCATTAAGCAAACAAGTCAAAGAGATTTCTCAGATGTTAATTTAGTGAGAGGAATTGAGAAATACATAGACTATTTTTTGCCCAAACCTCTGATTTAATCAAAATAGGGAGCTGCTGCTAAGGGAACTCTGTGTATTAATGCAGATAGGCATCTTCTTTGCAGATTACATTATAGCCTTAGGAAAATTGTGGGAGATGACATGCTTAAAGGCACATAGCCCAAAGGTTTAAAGTACAAACTGGAACCCAGATCTTTCTGGCTGTGAGGACAGTGTTCTCTTCCATGCTGCCTCTTATAAGAGGTATAAGAAATAAAAAGGTGGCTACAGCTTCTCCCTTAATTTTAGGCTGCTTTCCAGGCAGTCAGTACGACAGCTCAGAGAGAGCAAAAAGATTGCTCCAGAGGGCTTTCATAACATAATTAGAGGTCAATAATCTCATAATTTTAAATTTCTACAGTTAAGAAATAAGTGCTCAATTCTACTTGTCTCTTCTCAAAAGAACTATGATGATTTAATTTAAACCCTGAAACACATCTGGATAGATTTGCAATTTTCAAGGATTTCATGGCCTAAACCAAATTGTAGCCATCATGAAAAAGATTTTCTAAATTGTACTTCAAAAATTCTTCTTATAACGAATCTTATAAAATTAGATATAGAAAGTAAATGTTATATAATATTTTAGTACAAAAAGTCACAGAGTCACAGAACCATTTGTCTTAAAAGGACCTAGTCCTGCCCTTCAGATGCTTGAATTATTCCAGAATAGAGATAATCTCTATTATTTTTAAAAGGAACTCTGAAAATGATATACCATAGTCTCCTTTAGAGCCCTTTCTAACAATCCTAAGCCATACGAAATTTTCATATATGAACTAAATCCCTTATGTAGAAATAGCAGATTATAGTCAATTATAACAGAGTATATAATCAATGGGGAAGTGCCTTAGACTCTTTGAATATCAATTTTCCCATCTATAAAATGAGGATGATAACACCTCTGTATTTTCTACCTTACAGGGGTATTATAAGGATCAAAGTAGATTATGTTTTTAAAAATGTGTTATAAATACAGAAGTGTTTTACAGGTGTGAGTTATCATACTGCAACCTATTTCCTCTTCTTTTCCTAGGCAACTTTGAAAATATTCAAAAAATGATTTATCTTATAAAACCTTACTAAATATTGATTCTTGGAGGGGCAGCTAGGTGGTGCAGTGAGTAGATCCCAGGCCCTGGAGTCAGGAGGACCTGAGTTCAAATCTGGCCTCAGACACTTGACACACTTACTAGCTGTGTGACTTGGGCAAGTCACTTAACCCCAATTGCCCTGCCTTCCCCCCCTCCAAAAAAAATTCATTCATGGGTTTTTTTTTTAATTTTAACTTTGGTAAATATTAGCAGCCATCCTAACAATGATTCCTCTGCAAGATAGTTAAAATTTTAGATGAGAAAACTGGACCTGAATGTTTTCCCCTGGTCACTGGGGAACAAAAATACTCACAGGTGTATTGTGAAATACTTGACTTTTAGAACCTTCCTGATATCCCACCCCGCCCCAAGAAAAAATTGTTTTTTGACTATGGAGAACTCTTGGGGTTTTTTTTGTTTTTTTTTTCAATAAATTTATTTTTTCTTTTTAGTTTACAACACTCAGTTCCACAAGTTTTAGGGTTCCAAATTTTCTCTCCCTCCCTCTCCTCCCCCCTGCCCCCCAAGAAAGCATATAATCCAACATAGGTTCTACATATACCTTCACATTGAAATTATTTACATAATTGTCTAGTTGCAAAGAAGAATTATAACCAATGGAATGAATCATGAGAAAGGAGAAATGAAACCAAAAAAGAAGGAAAAAAAGAGAGAGCAAAAAAAATTGCCTCCATCTGCATTCAGATTCCATAATTCTTTTTTCTGGATGTGCATAGCTTTTTCCATCATGAGTCTTTTGGAGCTGTCTTTGAACCTTGCACTGATGAGAGGAGTCAAGCCTATCAATGTTAGTCTTCACAGATACCATGTGTCTGCAATTGTGTATAATGATCTCCTGGTTCTGCTCCCCTCACTCAGCATCAGTTCATATATGTCATTCCAGGTTATAATGAAGTCCGTCTGCTCTTCATTTCTTATAGCACAATAGTATTCCATTACATTCATACACCACAATTTGTTTGGCCGTTCCCCAATTGATGAGCATCCCCTTGATTTCCAGTTCTTTGCCACTACAAAAAGAACTGCTATTAATATTTTTGTATATACAAGTCCCTTTCCCACTTGTATGATCTCTTTGGGATATAACTCTAGAAGTGGTATTGCTGGGTCAAAGTCTATGCACATTTTTATAGCCCTTTGGGCATAGTTCCAAATTGCTCTCCAGAATGGCATTTTCACAACTCCACCAGCAATGTCACAATGGAGAACTCTTGGTTTGAAGGTCTTTTTATCATTCTAAAATTCACTCAGTTGCCAAAGAAAAAAGGTAGAGTATGTTAGGCTTTGGCAGCCAGTGTCTTGCTTATTTCCAATCACTGGGGACTCTGCATAGGAAATATCAGGGGAAGTAGGAGCAATATTACTTGTAATCAATCAACAAAATGTATTAAAAACCCAGAGAGATTGTCCTTCCCCACGTAGAATATTATGGAAGATGCCTAGCTTCTTTCACATCACTAATTGGTATGGTGGATAGAACACTGGGACTGGAGGCAGAAAGACCTGAGTTCAAATCTGGCCTCAGACACTTACTAGCTATGTGATCCTTAGCAACTTAACTCCTCTGTCTGCCTGTTTGCTCACCTTTACAATGGGGATAATAAGAGCACATACTTCCCAGGGTTGTTGGGCGCATCAAATGACATGGTATTAGTAAAGCACTTAGCACGGCACTTGGCACATATTAGGTGCTTATTAGTACTTGTGTCCTTCCTCCTTCCTTGATAACTGAAATCAATCCAAGTAAGCCAGCATAATAGGACCTTATGATCATAGATGAGAAGTGGAAAGGACATGGAGAATCATTAAGTTCAATGTTTTACTTTACAGAGAAAGGAACTGAGGCCCAAAAGGTGACTTGACCAAGGTCACACAGGTAAGAGTAGGTGGTAGATGCTGGATTTCAAGGTCAGGTCTGGCAACCCAACTTTCTCACTACAGGTTCAGCACTCTTTTCATTGCACCAATTGCCTCCATAATAGCTTTTGCGCTGATGGCATTCTTTCTCTGGGCTTCAGGAGACTAAAAGGCAATATGCAAATGGGATAGCTATTGGACCTGGGATTTTATTGTTATAGGAAACTCCTGAATGAAGAGACGACCTCAATCAATACAGGTCAGCATCTTTTCTACAACTTGAAGTTTTAAGAGAGCTGCCTATAGCATCGAGAAATTAGGTTACGTGTTCAGGGTTACTCAGTCAGTATATGTCAGAGGTGAGAATTCGGTCCAGGTCTTCCTGGCTCCAAAGTCAGCTCTCTATCCACTATGCCACATTGCTTCTCAGCAAATAGGAGTTAGCATTAAATACATCTTCTTTAGTGAAAGTATGTAGGGTTTTAATTAGAAGATGACATTAAGTTTGAGAAACGTGTGGGGTGGGTATGTTGCCAGATTTTTGAGACAAGTTCTGAAGTCCATACTCTGTTAAACACCTTCTGGAAATTGGATCGATACTATTTTAAAAGACTATAGTTCCTTTAAAACTCTTTGTATTAAATGCATCTAGTAGTAGGTAAGAAAGGATTTTGATGATGTAGACTACTTCCTTGAGGGAAAGCATGGCACACATGCATAGTAAGTTCTTAATCTTACAGAGATCAAGAGGGATGCTGTCCTTAATATTACTGGGTGTAGGACTTTGTACTAAATCAGTAAATCCGTTCAAGAGCTTATTCTCCCAACATTTAAGAAACACGCCATCTATACAAAAATTATTATTCCTCCAAATGAAAGAATTTTCATACGGTTATCCCTGGGCTTTCCATTGTATGGTGCAGTGAAGATTCAGGTATGAAGACAGAGGTTTGAGCCTTGGCTCTGCCACTTAATTACCTATGTGAATTTGGGCAAGTCTCAGTTTATTTATTGGTAAAATGAGGAGTTTGGACTAGACTACTATTGTGGTCCTGTCTTGCTCTAAACCTATACAACCAATGGAAATCCAATAAATGATGATACAGGAGATAATAGGCAAAAATTCCCCAGCTTGCTTTTTCTTCACTTAATTACTTGAGGAATACGAAGTATTTAAAATAGCATGCCAAATGCAATGAAATATTAAGATCTTCCACTCTTTTTCCTATTCAGCTGGACAGGCTTGAAGAAAAACAAAGAGAAACCTATCGGCGCATGTTGGAACAGCTCCTATTGGCAGAGAAATGCCACAGGCGTACCGTTTATGAGCTAGAAAACGAGAAGCACAAGCACACAGATTACATGAACAAAAGTGATGACTTCACTAACCTCCTGGAGCAGGAACGTGAAAGGTAACTCCCCTTCTCCTGTCCTGTATGACAACTGGATCCATTCCTAGGCTCCAGGGAGCTTGGAACCCAATAGTTTTTGTTAGTCTGTTATGCCATCTTATTCTATGGTTCCTTTTATATACTGACACCCTGGACACCTTCCCTCCCAATGGCATTTGCAATTATAGAACATAAGTGTAAGCTACTGCCTCTGCTAGAAAAAACAGAAGCCTATATCAATGATGATTATATGTATATATATATAGATAGAAAATGCCATGCCGAAATGAGCTATCCACAAAGATAGTGATATAAAATCAAAAGGGTAGAAACGACCTATGGAGGCTGTCAATTTGAGTTTGATTTTTAAGGTCTTTGAATTTATTACATACTATTTGAATTAATATGCTTTTTTCTTCTATGCATGGAAATCTAGTGAGTAAAGAAAGCAATATCTTAAATTTACCCAGGAATTGATACTTTGAAAATTTTAGAAGCATTCTATTGCTTCCTAAGGCCAATCAAGGCAATATGGCAGATTACTGCTTGGCTGAGTAGAAAGCTTTTAGTGATGATACTCAATCAAAACTACCTACTTTATCTTCCATAATTTGTGAAACTCATAGAAGTCAGCAGTTCTTGACTTTATCCCCATCATTAGTGGCTATTCTCAAAGAGGTAGTAAAGATTTCTATCTTTACCTCATTTGAAGCAGTTGCCTATAATGTGAAAACTTTCTCATTTTTCTATACTAGTGGTTCTTACTTTTTTTTGACAATCCAATGAAGCCTATTTGAATACTTTTCAGAATAACATTTTTTAAAAATATAGTAAAATGCATAGGATTACAAAGGAAGCCATTTACATTGAAATATAGTTCTCAACATATAAAAACAAAATTATGGGAGGTGGAGCCAAGATGGCAGCTGAAAAGCAGACACTTGCCTAAGGCTCTCCCCCAGGACCCTCCAAACACTGATAAAAAATGGCTCTGAACAAATTCTAGAACTGCAGATCCCACGAAATAGCAGAGGGAAGCAGGGCTCCAGCCCAGGACAGCCTGGATGGTGACTGGGTAGGGTCTATTGCATGGAGCTGGGAGGGGAGCAGACACCAGCTTGGGCATCAGCAGGACCAACCAGATCGGGAGCTGGGGTGGAACAGGCCCTAGCACCCTGAATCAGTGAGCTGTGGAAGTTACCAGACTTCTCAACCCATAAACACCAAAGACAACAGAGAAGGTTAGTGGGAAAAGCTGCAGGGGACAGAGTGAAAGGAGTTCTAGGTTCAGCCACCACCCTGGTGGCAGTGGGGGTGGTGCAGCTACAGAACTACAGCTGCAGTTGCTTCCTGCCCCAGGTCCACCTGTTGGGAAGAATTAAGTGGCAGATAAGAGCAGGAGTGCAGAGCCTGCTTAAGATCTGAGTCTGGTTCGGGCTGGCGGTTCCTACAGGGGGTGGGGGGGAGGGGATCACTGGTGTGGCAGAGCTTGCTGTGTAGAAATAGCTCTGAAAACAACAGCTCAGCCCCTCGAGCTTGGAGACAAAGTCCTCTCTACTCTACAAGCAGTCATACCCCCACGAAAAACTCAAGGGTCAAGTAGTTGGCTGGGAACATGAACAGGCAGTGAAAATGGACTCAGATTCAGACTCAGACTTTAGAATCTTTTTTGGTGACAAAGAAGATCAAAACATACAGACAGAAGAAGTTAACAAAGTCAAAGAGCCTACATCAAAAGCCTCCAAGAAAAACATGAACTGGTCTCAGGCCATGGAAGAACTGAAAAAGGATTTGGAAAAGCAAGTTAGAGTAGAGGAAAAATTGGGAAGAGAAATGAGAATGATGCAAGAAAACCATGAAAAACAAGTCAATGACTTGCTAAAGGAGACCCAAAAAATACTGAAGAAAACAACACCTTTTAAAAAAAAATAGACTAACTCAAAAGGCAAAAGAGCTCCAAAAAGCCAATGAGGAGAAGAATGCCTTGAAAGGCAGAATTAACCAAATGGAAAAGGAGGTCCAAAAGACCACTGAAGAAAATACTACTTTAAAAATTAGATTGGAGCAAGTGGAAGCTAGTGACTTGATGAGAAATCAAGATATTATAAAACAGAACCAAAGGAACGAAAAAATGGAAGACAATGTAAAATATCTCATTGGAAAAACCACTGACCTGGAGAATAGATCCAGGAGAGATAATTTAAAAATTATTGGACTACCTGAAAGCCATGATCAAAAAAAAAGAGTCTAGATATCATCTTTCAAGAAATTATCAAGGAGAACTGCCCTGATATTCTAGAGCCAGAGGGTAAAATAGAAATTGAAAGAATCCACTGATCATCTCCTGAAAAAGATCCTCAAAAGAAAACTCCTAGAAAAATTCTTGCCAAATTCCAGAGCTCCCAGATCAAGGAGAAAATATTGCAAGCAGCCAGAAAGAAACAATTTGAGTATTGTGGAGACACAATCAGAATAATACAAGATCTAGCAGCTTCTACATTAAAGGATAGAAGGGCTTGGAATACAATATTCCGGAGGTCAATGGAGCTAGGATTAAAACCAAGAATCACCTACCCAGCAAAACTGAGTATAATGCTCCAAGGCAAAATATGGATTTTCAATAAAATAGAGGACTTTCAAGCTTTCTCAGTGAAAAGACCAGAGCTGAATAGAAAATTTAATTTTCAAACACAAGAATCAATAGAAGCATGAAAAGGTAAACAAGAAAGAGAAATCACAAGGGACTTACTAAAGTTGAGCTGTTTTGTTTACATTCCTACATGGAAAGATGATGTGTGTAATTCATGAGACCTCAGTATTGGGGTAGCTGAAGGGAATATACATATATAATATATATACATATATTATATATATACATAGACAGAGGGCACAGGGTGAGTTGAATATGAAGGGATGGTATCTAGAGAAATGGGATCAAATTAAGGGATGAGAGAGGAATGTGTTGAGAGAGGGAGAGATAGAGTGGGGTAGATTATGTCGAATAGAAGTGTCAAGAAAAGGCAGTTCTGTGGGAGGGGAGGAGGGGGCAGGTGAGGGGGAATGAGTGAGTCTTGCTCCTTCGGATTTGACCTGAGGAGGGAATAACATGCACACTCAGTTGGGTATCTTGCCCCACAGGAAAGAAGGAGGAAGGAGATAGAAGATGGGGGACGATGGAGGGGAGGACAGATGGGGGGAGGAGGTAATTGGGAGCAAACACTTTCGAAAAGGGACTGGGTCAAGGAAGAAAATTGAATAAAGGGGAATAGGATAGGAAGGAGCAAAATATGGTTAGTCTTTCACAACACGAGTATTGTGGAAGGGTTTTGCATGGTGATACACGTGTGGCCTGTGTTGAATTGCTTGCTTTCTTGGAGGTGGGGGGGAGGGAGGAACTCAGAGTTTTAGAGGCAGATGTTCAAAAAACAAAAGGAAAAAGTTTTTGCATGCAACCAGGAGGTAAGATGTACAGGCAATGAAATCTATCTTGCCCTGCAGGAGGGTGGGGAAGAGGGGAATAGGGGGGAGTGGGGTGACAGAAGGGAGTGCTGACTAGGGAACGGGCAATCAGAATGTATGCCATCTTGGAGTGGGGGGGGCAGGGTAGGGATGGGGAGAAAATTTGTAGTTCAAACTCCTGTGAAAATCAATGCTGAAAGCTAAAAATATTAAATAAATTTTAAAAAAGAAAAGAAAAAACAAATTTATGATGTAATATATCTAGCAGAACATCTTATAACTATAGTATTTTTGAGCGTGAATGAAATTTTCAGTTATTTGTAAAAATCGTAATGTTTTATCAAAATATCTGGGATTTCTATTAATGACAAAGACACAGGTATTGCTAACCTGTTGCTGACTTGTTGCCTAAGTTCATTACTGAAGGTAAAGTTCACTTAGGGATTAGTGAAAGTAAACATCTAATTTTTTTTTCAATCTAAGTTCATGGATGCCCTAAAATCTACCAACAAACCTCAGGTTAAGAACCTTTCTTTTTGCTTCCTTGCTCCCTTCAGGATTTTCTTTTTATACTTTTTCCATCTCCTTTGTCAAACAAGCTGCTTTTGGAACTCAGGTGCTTTGAATCATTGAGCTGAATCTGCTTGTGTGTTTGAGGGTTTGGGAGCAGGAAGCTGCTGGGGATGGGTTATATTTGTCTTAATTTTATGAGTTTTTTGAGTGACAGAAAGGAAGCCTGATGCTTCCATGAGTCTCCTTAAAAGAAAATAGTTATCAAAAGAAAGCAAACAAAAATGTTAGATGAATGCAAAGAGCGTTCTCCTCTTCCTCCTCCTCCTCCTCCACCTCATTCTCCTCTCCCTTTTCTTTGCTGCTATTGGAATATCTTATGAAGCACATTGAATTTAGAGTCATAAGCCCTGGTTTTGTATCCACCTGTGGCACTCATTACCTATGTGACCTCTGACAACTTATTTCACCCCCTCTGAGGCTCATTTCCTCATATGTAAAATGAAGATAAGGAAAATAATGTTTGTAAACTCCAAATGAGACAATAGATATGAAGAGCCTTATAAAACCTAAATTGCTATAAAATTGTCAGCTTTTTTTATCATTATTTTGGCCAATAATACAGATCAATTAATATAGGACTAATGGGGATGGGTTGGAAGGAAAGGGAAAAGGAGGAGGCTAAGAGGGAAAAGGAGAGAGAATACTCTACCTTGAATGAGCTCATTTCATTGCTATTACTACAGTAGTTGGCGGTTTTCTTGGGCTTTCCTTTTATTTGTATCTCTGAAGGATTACCTTTGTGCTCCGATGTTTGTATAATATGCCACTGAGCTCAGATGGCTCTGGAGGACAAAGTGAGGCTGCAGATTTTGCACAATCCTCCCTCACTTAAATCTTATTCACTTGCAAGTCATGGAATCACCTGTCTGATGTCACAGTCCTCTTCAAGAACAAAGGACAAACAAACAAAAAAATTTTTGTAAATATGGACAAATAGTTGGCTTAGTTTGACAATATTTGCTAACCAGCCAACATGCATAGTGTCCAGTTTCCAAATCTTTCCCAACTTCCCAGCTTCTGCCTATGGATATAACAGAATTATTTCAAATGAGAGCTTAAAGGATGCATGACACAACTATCCAAAGGGATAGCCCTTATTTGGAAAAGGGCAAATGAGAGTTAGCCATTGTTTATGATATTTTGAAACAAAAATTGTGAAACTTTACACATTTAAATTTAATAAATGGAAAAAAAGAGAAAAACAATGACATGCAGGGGTCATCAAACTACAGCCCAGTCTGTTTTTGTGACCTGGGAGTTAAGAGTAGTTTTTACATTTTAAAATAAAGTTGCATTGTACTTTAAAATGTAAAAATCCATTCTTATATATAATATATATATATAAATATATATTTATATATATATAAATATATAATATATATATAAATAATATATATTTATTAAATTCTTATATATAATATATATAAAAATATATATATATAAATATATAATATATATATATATAAATAATATATATTTATTAAAACAGAGAGAGAGCTGGCCTTAGAACAAAGAAGACTGGAGTTTAAATCTCACCTCCAACATGTGCTGGTTTGTGTGATCCTGATCTCAACTTATTAGTGCCCCAAGCAACTCTCTATGACTACATGTTATGGAGAATGGCTTATATTCATTAGTAGAAAGCATTGTCTTTTTAAATCTGGAGGTCTCTATTTCAATGAAATAACAGGTTTAGTCCAGTCACAAGTGGACTCTCTCTCTCTCTGTATACATATATATATACACACACACACACACAAACATATATACACATTCATATACATATATACACACATACTATATATATATATATATACACATACATACACATGGGCGTGTGTATGTACACATAGATATGGAAAGACATAACTGAAATGGCCTTTTCGTATTATTATATTTAAAATTGTCCAAATAATATTAATAGTATTATTTATGCTTCTATAGGGTTTTGAGGTTTTAAAAAGACTTTCCTCATAACAATCCTGTAAATTAGATAGTGAAAGTGTTATTATTCCATTTTAAAGGTAAAGAAGGTGAAGCTGGAAGAGTTCAAGTGAGTGGCTTAACAAGTGATAGTTAATACATTTCAGATCTCAGGTTTCCTGGCTCCAGTTCTAGTCTATTTTCTTCTACACCACATCAGCTTACTAGAGAAGTGAAGAAGATAGTATGAGTCCATCTCTACTTTTCCCAATGAATTCAAATCAGCAGAGTTGGATAAGTGACACATGAAGGCAGTGAAGGAATTAACAGGCATGATGGCTGCACCACTGATTGTGATAAAAAAAAAATCTGGGGCAAGGCCAGAGGATTAGAGAAGGGCAAATATTGTTTTGACAATCAAAAAAAGGAAGATGATAGAGTCGTCAAATTATAGGCAAATGAGCTTGACTTCAATTCCTGACCCAGTTTTATATTACATTATGAAGGAGATTTAAGAAAAAATTTATTTTCAGTTCCAAATTCTGTCCCTCCTTTTCTCCTCTCACCCTTTTGAGAAGGCAAGAAATATAATACTCAATATACATATGAAACCATCTAAAACATATTTTCACAGTAGCCATGTTGCAAGAAAAAAAGAAGAAAAATAAAGTGGAAAAAATATGCTTCAATCTGCAATCAGAATTCTTTAATTCTCTCTCTGGACATAGATAGCATTTTTTTAGCATGAGTCCTTTGGCATTGTCATGGATCATTGTATTGATCAGAGTAGCTAAGTCTTTCACAGTTGATTACTGTTACAATATTGTGTTACTCTGTACAATGTTCTTCTCATTCTGCTCACTTTGCATCAGCTCATATAAATCTTCCCAGATTTTTCTGAACCTTCCCTTTCATCATTCCTTATAGCACAATAGTATTCCATCACAATCATATACCATAACTTACTCAAACATTCTCCAATTGATGGACATTTAAGGGGATGGTTTTTGAGAATTCAGGGAGGTAAGAAGTGATTAGTGTACCAGAATGAGTTCATCAAGAATAGGCCACAATGCTACATTTTCTTTAGGGTTTCCTCTAGCTCTAGATCCTATGAGTCAAGTAGTTCATATATAATGCTCTCATTTTGCTCTTGAAGGAATTGAGGCTTCGAAGAGATAAATGACTTGACCAATGCCATATGGCTAGTTGGTAGAAGAGCTATGAGTTAAAGTTAGGCCTTTTCTAGTTTTGACAGTACCCTCTCCCTCATGGTTGGAAAAGGGGCATTAGGCATAAAAGTCAACCAAGGCTTTAAAAAAAAAAAGATAGGTCAGTCCTGACAGACAAATCTCATTCCCTTTTTTGACACCGTTATCAGACTGGGAAATCCAGGGAACAGTATGTATGTACACAGCATATAGCACACCTGGATTTCAGCAAGGGAACTGGCAAAATTTCTTGTGAGATATTTGTGAGCCTCATGGAGAAATGTGAATTAGATGATGATAAAGTTAATTGGGTTCAGAACTGGTTGAGTGAACAGCACAACTCAAAGCACAAGCCCAAAGAAGAATGACTAATGGATTAATGTCAATCTAAAAAGAGGAAGGTCTCTAAGTACTCCCATATTAGCTCTATGCTGCTTAAAATTTTTTTATCATTGACTTGGATGAAGGTACAGATGGCTTATTTATCAGTTTTTAAATATGCAGCCACAAAGGCTAGCCAGCACCTTTGTTGCCTGAATTAGATACAATAATATCTTGAAAAGCTAGAAAAATATCTAATAAGATGAAATTTAGTGATAGGGATAGAAAATTGACTTGTGTTTACAGAAAAGGAAGGGAAAAAATCACGACTTCAAAGAAATAGAATCGGGATGATGAAGGGACTCCAGATGACGACATGCTGAAGGAACTGGGAGTGGGTAAGCTGGAGAAGAGAATTAGGGGAAGTGTGATAGCCATTTTTAAGTTTTTGAGACTGTCATATCAAAGAGGGATTTGACATTTTCTTCTTGCACCAAGAACTGGGAGCAGTAGGTGGGAGTTGAAGAGAGGAATATTTCATTTCCTGTTAATATGACACTTGGCTCGATTCTGCCTCCTTTAAATATCCTTGGGAGACAACTGTCACATAGTTTAAAATCCAAATAAGGTGATTGGGAGTGATGCAGAGTCTGAGTCAGCCACCAGGTGGCGCTCTGCTTGAGCTCTTCTTTCCAGGACCTGCACATCTGTTGCTGTTTAACATTCCAATAGGTTGCAATATCCCTAGTGGTCCCTAAATGGGTAGTCAGAGCCTGAGCAGTTCATTCCAATAATTGGTAGCCCCTTTCACTTTTACTGTAACTGGATGAAAGCAGCTTCCCTGTTCCCCTCATCCTCCATGCTGTTTTCCAAGTTCATGCTAAGCGATTTGTATTTGATCTGGATCTATTATTTCATTGCATAGGAGGAAACACCAGGTGAGGAAACATCTGTGAATGTAGATTAGCAACTATTTGGCAATTTATGTTCTTAGAGTGTTTCCTAAGGATTAAATGACATGCCCAGGGTCGCACAACTAATTCGTATCATAGATTGAACATGAATACACCTTACTGACTCCAAGGTTGGTTCTAGCAACTATTCTGCACTACATTTCAAGAGAATTCTCAAAATGAATACTAGTATTAATATTAATTAAAATTAAAATAATAATTGTTTCAATTACGTTGGCTTAGCCCTCATTCCTTTGGAATAGTTTACTCCCAAATTTTTCCTCCCCCTGCAATTCCAAAGAATTTTGACAGGCAGCATATGGGTTAACACATTTTAATATGGGTATAATTAAAAGTAAAAGTAAAACAAATGGATTCTTCTACCCCTGTTATCTCTAAGCTTCTCTATCTGAGCAAGATATCTCTACCTATTTTTTTCCTTCCCCGGTTTTTTCTTCTGTTCTTGGGATTTCCTATGTATCTTCCCAGGTAATGAAATACGGTGAAGGGAAGGATATAGGCACCTTTTCTTAAGACATAAGCAGGAACTAGACATTCTGAGTCCTAAATCCTTTTGCACATGTGCAGTGGTGCCTACCTGGGTTGTATGATTTCTACACTTTCTTTTTTTGTGCTTCTGCCTAGGTTTGTGTGTAGGGTTACAAACAACTATAATAATTCATAAATCTCTCATGTTTCAACTCCCTTCTCATTGAGATTCTATAACTAGATGCCAATTAGTATAAATATTGACTTTCTAGAAATGGTCTCGTATTAAAATTTGCGCTATTTGAAGTTATAATTACGTAAAACATGGTAATCATTTCTAGCCCAATGGAAATATACAGAGCTGTAGTTGCAATTTGGATTTGAAGATCTTTCCCACTCATTAATAGGCCATGTGACCTGCTTATGTCACAGGAAGCCTAAGACACATGCGGTGGGAGGAGCTTCCTGACAGGAAAAGGAAGTTATATCACAGGAAATGCTGAGAGAGAGAGAAAGATGTTATGGCTACTAATGATTGCTAATGGCCACCCTTGTGATTGTTAGAACTGAGCAGGATGATTTAGGTGTCCTGTGTGTTTGTCTTTGGGAAGTCCCAGCAGGGGATCAGAGAGGTTTTGGGATGGCGAGGCTCCAGGTTGTGATATTGTGTGTGGAATGTTTTGCTGCTGTGACAGACTGGATAAATGGCTTGTGGGATATGGTTCTCTGGTGTCTGAATAAATGGTTTACTTTTTCTACCTTCCATGTGGAGTCTCGTATACTTTGCGATACAGAACTACACAGGCATTTTGACAATTGTCATCTACATTGTGATTATTGCCTTACTGATACAAGAGCAAATTCAAACAATGAGACCACTCTGGCGGAGTTCATTATTTGTACTAGTTGGGACTTAGCTATAATTCCTTTCCCAATTTTACACGACCCCAAAGGATTGCTTATTTATATAAAGATTGAGTACATTTTACTCATGCAGAATTAAAATGAACAAAGAACAGAACTAGAAGACCAAAACTTCAGGACCACTCGTAAGCAATCTGAAATCTCAACACTTTTTTTTTTACTGTAACTGGATGAAAGTGGCTTCCCTGTTCCCCTCATCCTCTATGCTGTTTTCCAAGTTCATGCTAAGCGATTTATATTGACAACAGTCAAAAATGAAATTACTAATGTCAACTTCAATATTCACAGATAGCAGACCTAAACAGCTCTGAAATCTCAGCTCCCTCAACCAAGTCTTATGGGTCTGGTATTTCCTCTGAATAGCCAAACACTGGTATTGGTAGGGGATTAGTCCTCAAGCATTTGAGTATCAAATTTAGTCCTTGTCTCAGCCTACTGCATTTTCCTCCCACTTTCTGGATGAAATACACTTAAATTCTTGCATGGGCTCTTCAGTGATATTCCTTGCTGTTCAGTTATTTTTCAGTCTTGTCTGATGTTTTGTGGTCCCCTCTGGGGTTTTCCTGGCAAAGATACTGGAGTAGTTTGCCATTTCCTTCTCTAGCTCATTTTACTGTTGAGGAAACTGAGGCAAACAGGATTAAGTGACTTTCCCAGGACCACAAGCTAGTAAGTATCTGAGGTCACATTTGAACTCAGATCTTGATGACTTCAAGTCCAGTGTTCTATTACTGTATCATCTAGTTGCCCCATTCAGTGTTATTCTAGTTGGCAGTCAGTCAGCAAGCATTTATTAAGTACCTACTAAGGGCCTGGTACTCTGCTAGGTACTGGGGACACAAATTCTAAAAAAACAAAAAAAAAAGGATTCCTATTCCCAACAGTTTTACTTTCTACTGGGGAGTGGGGCAGCTAGGAAAAAGTCCTGCTGCATAGCAAGTTCACCAAGATCGATCTCTGTCCTAGCATCAACTCTGACATGTTTCTCACATTTACTTCTGGCACCTTTTTAGTATTTGTAAAGCATGAGAATTCCCTTTTCAAAGGACCTCATGATGCAGCCTTAGGGAACTAATTTTATGTTAATTTACCCAGGCAATTAATCTGAACACTTTCTGTTTTTCTCTGGTGCCTAGAAATGGGAAAAAAAATGCTGAGGGAAAAGACAACCTAAAAAAAAAGAAAGGCCAAACACAAGCAGAACTCCTACCTTATTTTTACTGTATTATGAGGAGATATTGCACATAAAATTTCTCTGACATCCTCAGAAAGGATATTCAGAGTCAACGTGCTTTAAGAAACAGAATATTGGGAAGGCAACTTAGATTTGAATCCCATCTCAGACACATTCTAGAAGCATGTATATAGACAAGTAATTTAACTTCTCAGAACTTTAACTTCCTTGTTATTATTCTTATTATGTATATTCTTCCTTCTTATTCAATGATAGCAGTCCACTACCTAACTCACAGAGTTGTTGAGAGAATGTGACTTTACAGATTCCAAAGTGCCATATTTACATGAGCTATTATTATGCAAGGCAGGTAATACCACCATTTGACATTTGAGGAAACATTTGAGGCTCAGAGAGGTTAAGTGATTTATTCTGCATCATAAAGCTGATAAGTGGAAGACCTAGAACCAGAATTCACTTCTTCTGGTTCCTATTCCAGTATTTTTGTTCAACATCAGGCTGTTGCTTTATGCTTTCTAAACATTGCATCCCCCAAATGACCCTTATTACTATCATCATAATGCTACTCCTTTCTATGGCATATTTAATTTTTAAAGACTTTTAAAATATGATCTCAATGATGATGGCACTGTCTTCCTTGTTTGTAATTGTATCCCTAGTTCTTGAAGACCTGAGAAAGACCCTACCTTTAAATGGCCAGGGTGTCCCACTGCATCCTGGGCCATCACCATTTGTCTTGACTTACATCTTGCCACTTGATTCAGATGACTCTGGAAGAGAGAGTGGGCTTGATGACTTTGTACAGCCCTGGCTCACTTAAATCCAATTCATTTACAAGTCAAGACATCACCTTCCTGATGTCATCGGTCCTCTTCAAGACAAAGGATGAACAACAACAACAATCCTTAGTTCTTAGTACCTTGTACTTTTTTTCATTCTTTATTCATCTCAGGTGACATCACTAAGCAAATTAGGTGACAGAAATGGGTTAGATTCCAAGTCCCTTGACTCCTAATCCAGTATTCTTAATATATTTCAATACTTTTAAAATTTCATAATTTCCTCCACCCGGGTATTCCTTCTGTTGGTAAAGATCACACACCCTCCATGCCATAGTAGACAGATGAGCATTATCTTCATAAGCATCTGGGACAAAAAAAAAAAATTCACCAACTGATGACCAACCTTCTAATGATAGGCCTCTCTGATCTTAATCCATGATCTTAGGGCTGAGCCCATCATTAATCACAAACTTAGATCCTCTCCGGGTTGGTGGGACCTGCTAGAGCATGTATTCATTTGTCTTTGCCTTTGAGAATCCAGGGTCACCACCTCCATGACCTGACAAAGCACCGATGGAAGATTTTACAAATAAAATTTAATAAACATTTATTAAGTGCCTACTGTAGGATCATGGATTTGAGCTGGAAGAGACTTTAGAGTCCATTGAGTCTCACCCTCTCACTTTATAGATGATGAAATTAAGCCCCAGAAAGTCCAGAGAGGTTAAGCAACTTACCAGAAGTCTCACAGCAGTAAGTGTCTAAGGCAGGATTCTCATCCAGGTTCTCCTGACTCTGAGGGTTATCTTCTGTTCACTACCCTATACTGCCTCTATACCTAGAGAAGGCCACCCAGAATGATCAGGGAGGGCTTCTTGGATGCAGTAGTATTTGAGTGGGGCTTTAAAGTATAGGTTGACATTCAACAGGACTTTCTTGGAGGGCTTCCATACTACTTTATCATCATCATTATCATTATTAATTACCTTTATAATGTGTTAATTATTTCATCTTGATCCCTGTTCGATGGCATTACAGGTACTCATAGCCTAATAAAATGTAACTAGTCTTGCCCTATGAATAAACCCAAAATTTAACTTGAGTATATAGGCATTTATTTCCCTGTAATTTCAGGGAATAAGTGCATCTCGCCTCACCATAGGCGGTTAGCCTAAGCTCCCAGAGCTAGTGCAACATTTAGCATTTTTTCACCAAAGGTCAAAGGAGGGCTTTATGCTGCCCTTTTAAAACTGTGCCCTGGGAAATCAGCTCAGTCTGGGTTAAACCCTTTTTGTGAGGTATGTGGTCATAATTAGATCTACTTACAGGAGCTGGCAGGGATACTGACCCAGGATCTTTCTTTCCCTATTCATGCAAAATTATCTCCCATTTTTCTCCCTTATCCCAGCACCCCCAGCAAGGAATGTTATTTGGCTGGTCTCTCACTGTTCTGTGATAATACATTCCTCTCTGTTGCAATCATCCTGGCATCCAGCGACTCCTGGCTGCTCCTCTGGTGATGTAATTCTTTGACCCACATCACCTGCGAAGCCGATCTGAAAAGAATAATGATAGGGGCCCTTTCTGAGTAGGAGTGGGCCCTGGGCTTCCAAGGTTCCCAATTCTTTGTGTTATCCTTTTGTTATGAAGCCCTCTCCCCCTTCTAAAAATCCCTTTCCTCAAGAAAGCAGGGCCAGAACTTTCCTCAGGAAGCATGTTCCTTTGTTTCTTTGGTCTCTGGGCAGTCATAAAGGAAGAGTGAGAGGTGAGATTGGAGATAAGCTGGTACCATTTGTACTTTATAGCAATCTAGATCTTCCCAAGGGGAAAGCTTTTCTTTTGGACTCAGGCCGCAAGTATTTACAAAATTAACAAATATTGAAGCCCAGCAATTTCCCCCATATTCATAGGCAAAGCTGATTGTCCTCACCCCAAGGCTACTACTGTTTTAGACATAGTTAATGTATGCAACAAAATAATCCACTCAGAACTACCTGGATAATTCACTCTTTTCTTGAGATATTCTGTAAGGTTTCCTGATTGTGTGAGGTTAAAAGGTAACTAACCAGGTGGTGCCTGGAGTCAGAAAAACCTTACTTCAGATCCAGTCTTAGATACTTACTAGCTGTGTGACCCTGGGCAAGTCACTTAAACTTGTTTGCCTCAGTTCGTTTATCTGTAAACTGAGCCGGAGAAGGAAATGGCAAACCATGCTAGTATCTTTGCCAAAGATACCCCAAACAGGGTCAGGAAGAGTTGGATATGACTGAAAAATGACTAAACAACGACAGAAAATAAAATTGGAGACTGAAATAGAAAATATATTGAAACATAGAGCTAGAGCTGGAAGAGGTCACCTGATTCAACCCTGTCATTTAACAAATGAGGAAACTGAGAACCAGAAAGGTTTTAAGGGTTTGCCCAAGGTCATGTGCATAGCGTCAGAGTCAGGATTTGAAGTTAGGTCCCATGACACTGCACAACATTGACTCCCAAGGGGCTGGTGTGGATGTCCCTGTGAAAAAGAATTCTAATACATATAGTTAAAATTGATCAGTTGAAGGCTTTTGACCCTGTCAAATGAATCCCATGCTTAGGATAGTCTGACACCATTTAATCCTCCTTTATTTCTGGTTTCTTTCTACCACTGGCTGATTTCCATGTTATTCTGTCAAAACAATGAGACACAGAATGTGAAGAATTGGAAATGGGGATGTTCTGAGAATAAAGAGTCAGAGGTGCCAGGACTGATGTGAATGTACAGTCCTGCCAATGACCAAAAGCAGAATCTGTCTTCTGATTTTCAGGAATTATTTGATTCATCTGATATATTGACTTTTCTTTTTCACTTACTGGCACATGTGACCTCATTGGTACATGTTTGTTTTGGGAATAGTAGGATGAGGGAGTGTGTGCTGTCGAGCAGTGATGTCAAACTTAAATAGAAACATGGGTCACTAAGTCCTGTATAAGGATTCCTGCTGGCCACATAGTTACTTAGAAAACCACATATTAACATTATCTGTGTCCTACTGCATTTAAATTTATTTTGTTAAATATTTCCCAGTTACATTTTAGTCTGCTTTCAGCTGTGAACTGGTAGGTGGTACCTTTGTTGTAGAAGACAGAGCGTGAGCCTTGAAGTCAGGAGTACCTGAGTTCAAATGTGGCCTCAGACACTTACTAGCTCTGTGACCCTGGGCAAGTCACTTAATTCTCTAAGACTTATCTTATAGATTGGGTGCAATATCAGGGAAGTCATGGATCCTGGACAGATGATACTCTCAATTTGAAGAAGAAAAACAAACTCCCACTGAAGAGAGTACATTCATTTAACTATTACGAAACCAAAGATATGAATAAAATATGATTACAATGTGCTTTATTATATTTATCAAGGTGGAAAAGCATCATGGCATAGTGGATACCTGGTGGGCCTTGGAGTCAGAAAGACCTGGGTTCAAGTTCTGCTTTTGACACTTATTGGCTGTGTCACCTTGGGCAAGTCACTAAATCTCTTTGATGCCCCAGGCCAGCGACTTTCATATTTTTTGGTCTCAGGACCACTTTATGCTCTTAAAATTTATTGAGGATCTCCCAAAGAGCTTTTGTTTACATGGGTTATATCTATCAGGATTTATTGTGGTACCCAAGCTCTGGTTTAGCCTAAGGATGGGCAAAAGAATCTGAGTCCTGGCCTCATGACTTGCTTCTACTCAGTTATATCACCAATGCGATACCCACAGCAGGTGGGAATATATGCAGGTGTATTCCCAGGTTTGAATTGCATCTTCGTGGAAGATGAAACCAAAACATCTATTCAAACACCAGAAAGCCAAATCCATCACAGCAACAAAGAAATCTACACACATTATCAATGTTGGGAGCATCATCATCCCCAAGCCTTCCCTCTGTCAGGTCTCCCCACAAACAAACTCCCGTAAGGAAATCACTCCCTCCCTCTCTCTCTGTCTCTCTCACTCAAGCTAGGTGCTCTGCCTCCTCCCTCTCTACAAGCTCCAATTCACTCCAACTTCCTGCTCCGCTCGTTCAGCAAGCTCCTCCCATCACAGGCTCTGTGTGACTCAGGCTTCCATGTGACTCAAGCGGGTCACATAGGCCTACTAATGGGCAAGAAAGATTTTCCCATTCCATTAACAATACATATACAATACATCAGTGCTGACAGAGCCATTAAGTCTGCTTCTCAATGTATTTGGCTGCCTGGAAGAGGAGATAGCCCAGGCACCAGAGAGTATGGGAAAGGTCTCTTCCTCTTCCACTCATGATTTGTCCTCAGACAGTGAAGCTCTTGGAGAGGGGGGATAGTGATAGACTAAAGTACCTCCAACCCTATTGGAAGGGCATGCCTTCCTAAAGATACCACTGCCTCTGTGGCCCTATGTCTGTCTTTTGCCCTTTCTTACTTCCTAAAATTCCCTGAGACCTAGAGCCTAGGTTGAAAGGGTGGTGGCCTATCTTGCATGGGCAGAAGGGAGGTAGTTCTAGGATACTAGGCTTCTTCGTGGTTCAGGCTGCCCAGGAAAGAGAAAATGCTACCTCAGAGAGGCCATATTTCTACAGCCTCATTCAAAGAAAATCAGATGGAAGTTAGGAGAAACGAGTTCCAGTCAGTATTTTGATGCTAGCTCAGCACACTTACCCAAAGCATCTGTGCCATCTGTTTGCTGTAATGGTACTACTACTCCACCCCCACCCACTAATGGGTGAGTGGAGGGATGGTGGTACCCTCAACAGAAATAGGGAAATTTGGAAGAAGCATTGGCTTGGGGGAAAAGAATGGGTTCTGTTCTGAATACACATTCTATATTTCCTGTCCATCATCTTTCTGCCAAGAAGTAGGAAGGATGCTTTGTCCTCAGTTATCAGGGGTCATTATCCTTCATTGTATTGATTCTTAAATCTTTCATGTTGTTTTCTGTTACATTACTGTACTAAGTGTATAAATTATTCTGCTGTTTCTGCTCGTTTCACTCTGCAACAAGTTATGCAAGTCTCAGGCTTTTCTGAATCCAACATTTTTGTTCAATTTTACATATCATACGGACACATTTGTATACCTTAAATTCTTTAGTCATTGTCAGGTACATAGTTTTTCTAGGAGTTGGACTATGAAAGAGAGAATAGATACGGAATGATGGCTTGAGGGAATAGGAAAGTCAATTAAGAAGAATAAGGAGGCCTGGGGGATCTTTGTGGGTTGTAGAGAGGAAGAGGGGGAGCTAGTGGCGCTGTGGTTAGAGCACTGGGCTTAGAATCGGGAAGACTCAGATCCAACCTCAGACGCTTACTAGCTGTGTGACCCCCAGGCAAGTCACTTAACCTTGTTTGCCTCAGTTTTCTCCCCTACCGAGAAAACCCCAAAAGGGTCACGAAGAGTTGGATACAACTGAAACAACTCAACAACAACACATAGGCAGAAACCCAAAAATTGAAAGATAAGATGAGGGATGATTATTGGGGTAAAATGCTAGAGAAGATGGGAAGAGATGGATGGGCTCAAGAATATAAGAGGAATTGACTTGGGTGAGGAGAAGGACCTCCTCTTCATCAGCAACTGGTGGAAAGGAAGAAAGAATGGGGGGGGGGGGGTGCGGTGATATGAAAGAGTTTTCAGATGTAGAATAGGAGAAAAGAGGAAACTCGTTAATTTTCTCAGTAAAATCTATGGGGAGCTCCTCAGTAAGCAGAAAAAGGTACTTAAGGAAGATACTTAACTTACTTATATTTAAATGCTTTTTCTTTAAACTAAGATTATCAGTACTGGCCATTCTTTCTGGAGACATTTTGGAGACTACAAGCTCTTTGAAAGCAGGGACTGCTTTTGTTTTATGTCTGTATCTAGAAGACGTAGTAGAATGCTTTGTACAAGATAAGGGCTTAATAATGCCTGGCAAATGCCACTAAAAAAATTACAAAGCATTTATTAAAAAAAAGGTTCCACACAATTGCTAAAGAGTCATGGAGTGGAAAGGAAGCACTAACTATGAGAAATCAATGGGAATTCTATTCAGCAAGTATTTACTTACTGAACCCCTACTTTGGGCCTAGTACAGTGACCGGTTTACTGCTCATTTGCAAGAACTTTGAATCTCTTGTAGTGACATTGAAAGAAACATCCCTCTTCTCTGCCAAAGCAGAAGAAAAATGATGGTACAGGAAGGTTCAGTGACTTGCCTGGGACCACACAGAAATTTAATAACAGGATGAGTTTTAGAACTCATAACCTTGTGTTTTCAGACTTCTACTTGGTCATTGAGTGACGTTAACCCCTGGCAGGGAGTCGAAGCTCTTCAACAGAGGAACTTGGCTAGGAAGGAAGAATTACTGGAATAGACTGGGAACTTGAATTCAAGGGGGTACTGACAAAGCTGTTGGACTTGGAAGTATAAAAAATCCAGAAGGAATATGTTTTGTTTTTGATTTCCTGTAAGAGCTCCAATGTTAAATTTCAAGGATTTTCCTTCTAAAAGTGGCAATGTTTTCTAAAATGTATTCACTTAAAAGGACTAAGACTGCTAATCTTAATTATCTCCTAGGATTGGTTTGACTTACAAAGGAATGAATTTCTTGCCCACTGGGCCCCTTTCTTGGTGGGCTTTTCTTGTAAATGCTGTCCCTTTGTTCAGGGTTCTAGGGATTTGCTTTCTTTCCCTGCATAGTTAGAGCTTTCTGTCTGTATTTCCATCTGGGTCCTTTTTTGGGCCCCGGTCTAACAGACCATCTCAGGAGATCCTATCATTCACATTCTTTGATTTAGCATTTAGAAACCTTGATTTCTAAATGAGAACAAATCACTAAACTCATGGAATGAAAAGAAGACTATTTTGAATGGTATAGCATGGCTTTTGTACATGCTTTTGATAGAAAGTCTTTCCCCGGTAGGAAAGAGCATAGTAATATACTATGAAGAGAGAGACAAAAACTTTTGTGAGAAGTCAAATATGTGCTAAATGTATGTATCCTTGGCGGGGAGGGGGGGGGGGGAAGAAATGACATCATGCTTCTGTTGAAGTTGTATTTCTCTCCATATTTCTATAGCTTTGTGTAGCCATAAATGTTAATAATGCTTTAAAAAAAAAAAGATACATGGCACATTTTATATTCTGAAAAAAAAAAAACTTAAATGCAGCTTGGACTGACTTTAAGAAAGGCCAAGGGAATAATGAACATTTCCCCCAAACAGCTGCATGAAATGAGCTGCTTTAAATAAGAATGAATAGGAGCAAAGATAGTTGTTCAAACAAACTTGTCAAATGAAGGTGTTTGAGGTGCTTGTGTGTGTTGGTATGTATGTGTTTTAAAAAGTGCATTGTCTAGGGAAGGATGAGGTCTCAGCTTTCTCTTATTATTTGTGGTTTAAAACCTTTATCCTATATGAGCATGCCTACACATTCAAAACAGACTTATAAAGTGTTCCCAAATAGGCAAATGATAACTCTAGTAAATTAAAGTGAGGGGTAAAAAAGATAGCTAGCTCTTGGAGTTTGGCTTAGAGTGAGATGTTTTTAAAGACTTGCAGCGAATGTCTTAAAAATAACTGGGAAACAATTTGCATTTAGGCTACCGAGAGTAATATTTTTTATAGCATACTGCAAGTAAATTAGCACCCAGCAAACATTAGCTACAAGTGTAACAATGGTGACAAACACATGGGCAAGGAAATTGTTTTAAGCTATGAAATGCCAGACTTTCCGTTCTTCAGTAGTTAGTGGGTTTTTAAATAGATAGTAATCTGCAATTGAGGCATTCTTCCATCTGTTAATACAAACCGAAAAATCTTTTGTTGCTTTTCTCAAATGGAAAAATGTTACTGTTACATATGTTCTGGTTGTATATGTGGGTAAAAAGTAAAAAAAATAAAATTCTATCAATCTTCTGACTCTTTTGTCTTCACAATTCCAAACAAGTTGGACTGATTTTTCTCAGCAAGTGGACCAGCTGTTTTGGCATTGTGGAGCTGGCCAAAGATTGAGAAATAAGAGGTGAGATTGTCCTGCTGAGAAGAACACTACCAGGGGGTACTGCTCAAGACTGGCAGCCATTTGTCAACCGATTATGGAGCATGTGAATGCTGCCCACGCACAATTCAGTATGCTAACAAAAAGTGAGAATGTGAAAGAACTGGAAGTGTGCAGTCTCTGAGGCCTCCCTGGTAAATAGCTGAATCAGTTCTCTCCTCTGACTTTTTTTTTAAGAGTAGAAGAGAGCCCTTGAATTTGCATTACAAATCCTAGGCTCTAGAGTGGGAGGCTGGAACTTGTGAATGCGGTGTTCTTAGTGTATTTAGGGGCTGCTCTTATCGGCCTCCTTGACTGAGGGTTGTTCTTTGTTCAGGAATGCTGGTGTTTGGAAAGACCTCAATGGGGGTGAAAAGTTTGAACAGAAAAGGCTAATCAAAGGTTGGGTCCCCCATGTTCAAGGCAGAACAATTCAGGCGCTGGATAAAAATCTTTTAAAATCATGTTCGGTTTCGGAGTGAGTCCTTGTTTTTGCTTTTGTTTTAATTGACTCAGAGGTCAAGATTCACCTAGTCTTAACCCATTTCTCTTAGGACCAAGTGGCATTTTTCTTAAAGTTTCTCTTTACTTTTTCTGTGATAGAATGAAAGGGGCACTGAATTTAAAGTTGAGTCCCAGTTTTTCCATTTAACTAGTTGTTCAACTCTAGGAAAATCACATCACTTTTCTGAGCCACAATTTTCTTATCTGCAACATAAGGATAATAAATAAGATTTCTATTACCTCTCTTATGGGGTTGTTGAGAAGATAAACCGAATAATATATGTAAAACATTATCAAAGGTAAGTAGTTATAACTATTATGATACCTTAAACACCATGATTGGTCAATGAGAGTTAAAATATAACAAAAGTTTCTCATATTATAATGAAAGAAGAGTTTCCAGCAGAAAGTAAGAAGAAAAAAAAAAGGATCTGAGGAGTAAGAGGATAATTCTGACCTGTCAGGATTATTTCCTGATACTATCTGAAGATGGGGGGGAGGGCGGAGGGGGGAAGACCTCACTTTCTAAGAGTGGAAGGATATCACAGAAAGGAGAAAAGAAAAAGATATAGGACACATGGAACTGAATACTAGATATGAAGCTCTTCCTAAAGAGAAGGAAACTGGATTTCCTTAAGAAGAGGCAGCTACTGTCCTAGCAAAGGATGATGATAGAAATTCATAGGTGCTATCTAGTGTGAGATCATCCAATAAAGGTCAGAGTAAGTAGAAAAGAGTTTTTGATGACTGCCTATTGAGTAGCATTGGGGCTCCTACTTATTGACCTGAAAATAACAATAGAGATTTTATTATGATTTCCTTCTGGGGTATGTATCTAGGATAGGAGAGAAAACTTCAAAAAAAATTAAAACAGTTGAGTACTACCCTCTTCTGGTGAGACACATGAGTAGAAATGTAATTGCCAGAAGGAATCTAGAAAACATTTCCAAAGATTTTGAAGTGTTAAGAAATTAAGATTAATAGTAATAGCTAGAATCTCTATAGCATTTTAAGGTTTGCAAAGTGATTTCTAAATATCATCTCATTTTATCCTCACAACAGCCCTGCAAGGGAAGTACTATTATTATCCCCCTTTTAAAGATGAGGAAACTGAAGCAAATAGAGGTTAAGTAACTTGCCTGGGGTCACACAATTAGTAAGTGAGGCCCAATTTGATTTCTGATCTTCTGACTCCAAGACCAGAGCTCTACCTGTGTGCCACTTACTTGCCATAGGAACATAAGTGGCGTTTTCACTGCTGCAGTGCATCTACATCAGAAGAAGCAATAGAGATAAGCAGATTTGGGAATAAAATGGTCAGTCAGTCAATAAGTTTTTATTAGGCACTTACTATGTGCCAGGCACTGTGCCAAGCATCAGATATAAAAAGAAAGGCAAAAAACAGTCTCTGCTTTCAAGGAGCTCATAGTCTAATGTGGGAGACAGCATGCAAATAACTATGTACAAGATATATACAGGATAAATTTAAGATAATCTTAGAGTGAAGGACTAAGCTTAAGGAAGACAGGGGGAAAAATCTTATAGACTGTAGGACTATAGCTGAAATTTGAAAGAAGACAGGGAAGCCAGGATGCGGAGATGAAGAGGGAGAGAGCTCCAGGTATGGCGAGCAGATGGAAAACATATGGAGTTATGAGATGGAGCAGTTTGTTGGAGGAACAATATAATGCCCAACGTCTCTAAATTATAGAGTATATGGAGAAGAATGATTGTGAAAAGACCAGAAATGTAGGAAGGAACAAAGTTATTAAGGGCTTTAAAGCCAGAGGAGTTTATATTTGATTCTAAAAGTAACAGGTTGTCATTGGAGTTGATTGAATAGGAGGGTGACATGGTCAGCCAGTCTTTTCCTTCCCTCCTCTGCTATATAACATTATTCTGCTCTCCAAAATTCTGTTGCTTGTCATGATTCCCCTCCTTCTTTTTAAATACTTTTGCTTCTTTCTTTTTCATATTAAGGCCCTACTCAATTTTTAAAGAACTCTTCACTGTCCCTTACAAAATATACTGTGCAAAAACACTTCTTTTCTTTTCTAGGAAAGAGAAAAGGCTTCAAGGGAAAAGGGCCCACATGTACAAACATATTTATAGCAGCTCTTTTTTTGTGATGGCAGAGAATTGGAAATTGAGGGGATGCCCATCAACTGGGGGATGGCTGAACAAATTGTGGAAGTTAGGGAATATTATTGTGCTATAGGAAATGATAAGCAGGTGGATTTCAGAAAAACCTGGAAAGACTTACATGAACTGATGCTAATTGAAGTGAGCAGAACCAAGAGAACATTGTACACAGTAACAGCAACACATTGTGCAATGACCAACTTTGATAGACTGAACTCTTCTCAGCAATATAATGATCTAAGACAATTCCAAAAGACTCATGATTGAAAATGCTATCCATATCCAGAGAAAGAACTACAGAGTCTGAATGCAGATGGAAGCATATTATTTTCTCTTTTTTTTTCTTTTCTTGTGGTTTTTCCCTTTTGTTCTTATTCTTCTTTCACAACATGACTAATGTGGAAATATGTTTAATATGATTGTACATGTATAGCCTATATCAGACTGCTTGCCATCTTGGGTAGAGGAGAGGGGAGGAAAGGAGGGAGGAAAAAAATTGCAAGATTTTATAAAAGTGAGTGTTGAAAACTATCTTTACATGTAATTAGAAAAAAGAAAATACTATTAATTGGAAAAAGAAAAAGCTTCACTTCAAGCATAGATAGCAGCCATTTGGCTGTGAGAGCCTTAAGAGAAGGGACTGCTTTTGTTTGGTTTGGTTTGGAGTTTTTTTGGGAGTGGTTTAATTTGTATCCCTATCATTTAGCACAGTGCCTGAAACATAGTAGTGCTTAATAAATTCTAATTGACTTGACTTGACAAACATTGCATGCTCAACACAAATCTCTTCAAAATTCTACCTATGCTCCGTACTTACTGAAAGTGGACTCCTCAGGCCTTTTCTTTCAGGCCTCTTGGGATGATCATGACTTACTTCCTTGACTCTCATTAACACCTTTGACAGACTTTTTTAACTGTTTTAAACAACTTGACAGCCACAACCAACTTTTTTCCCTTTTTCTCATTCAAATGTGGTTTACATTTTCTTACTTAATTTGCCTTACCAAATACCTTGTCCTCCTTACCGAGTTGCCCTTCTTAAGGCCTTTCTTTTAAATCCTCCTTCCTAATGAGTTCTCCTTTAGATGGATAATTTCTTTTCTTAATTTGGGTCATCTCCCTTCATCTCTTCCTCAGGTTCTTTTCTGCTATTCCTACTGGGCCAGAAGGCCTCACTTTCCCTGAAAAATTATACCCATAATAGACTCCCCTCTATGCCACCCCTGCTGTCCCCCACCTCCAACTTCAAGTGTTTTACACCCAGTTGAAAATATCTTCATTTTAACTCTATAGAGTCAGCATCCAAAAAGATCTTGATAGACTAGGACATTGGCCTGAGATGGGGGAAGCATAATAGGATAACTGTGTGTCTGAAAAAGATCCACGGGTTTTCATGGTTTTAGTCAGTTCAGTATGAGTCAGTAATGTGATATGGGAGCCAAGTAACTGATGAGAACTTAGGCTCAAGAGAAGCATCGTGTCCAGGAGGAGAGTAATGTTCATCCCACTGTGATCTATTCATCTGTGATCTATCATTAATCATCATTCTACTCTGAAAAGACAGGGTGGTACAATGGAAAGAACATTGGATGTGTCGTCAGAAAGCCTGAGTAAGAGTCCTAGCTCTGCCACTAGTCAATAAAACTGTCCAAACCTTGACCTTGAGATAGCAATGATTATATTGGCTCCCATGTGGTTTTGTTGTGAGAAAAGTGCTCGCCCCATAAATGTGAAATGGCTTTAGAGAGGTAGTGGAAATAGAAACGGACTTGGACTTGGGTGAGACCTGGGTTTGATCCCATCTCTGACACTTGCTACTTGTGTAATGATGAGCAAGTCAATCCACCACTCTGAGCCTCTTTTTCCTCATTTGTAAAATAGGGATAGTAATCTTTAAAGGATCAACCTTATAGAGTTATTGTCTGGATGAAATGAGGTAATGGATGTCAAGCACTCTAGAAATGCCATTTGTTTTTGTGACTGTTGGTATCACACTTATTGCACACTATCCTGAATCTTCTCTTCTAATCAGGGGAACCTTCTTGTTACACCTGATTTCACCCCACCCCGATCCTGCACCCCTTCCTCTTCCTCTTTTCTTACTTATGTGGTTGCTAAGCTTGCCAAAGGTCCTGGATTTCCCTGGAGCCATTCAAGTTTGCCAATAGCTTATTGGCTCCCAACATCTGCTCTTTTTCCTCCTGGAGGCAAGGCTGCGTATAGTCACTGTACCACTTTGTGGATGTCCACCTTTCCCAGCATCCTGAGAAAATTCCTGTTTCTTTCCACCATGAAGTCCTTCTACCTACCAGCACTCACTCACTCACAGAGGAATACTCTCCCTCTCTAAAAGCAACAACAAAATCCCAGGTTGGGCGTATGCTAAATTGGCAAATGGAACTGTTGGCCACACTTAGAGTGACCATCCCCTCTGCATCTGCCAGACTGCTTCTTTCCCACAGCCTTCAAGGGCTCAGATGAACTTATCAGTTTTATTTCCCTAATGAAGTGACAGTGAATATAAATGATGAGGCTAGGTTTTGAGGGCAAGGCTGGGCCTGGAAATCCTCAGTCACAGCAACCAACAAGGTGCAGGTGCTGAAATGATGATAGCACTTGGTTTGTGGTACACACGATTGTGGCAGGTACATTGCACTTGAAGATCCAAGATAACAAAAATTGTGCCAGGTATGAAGTCAGCAAGTCAGGTGAAAAACTTGGTTCTGATACTCTCTGAGCCTAAATTTTCCCTGTATGTAAAATACAGGTATTAATACCTGTACTACCTACCTCACAGGGCTATTACAAGGAAAACACCTAGACATGTTACTTTTTATTTAAATAATTTTCCTCAAATCCCAACTCTGCTACCAAATAATTATGTGATCTTGGACAAGTCACTGTGGCTTTTTGAGTCTCAATTTTCTCATTTGGAAAATGGGAGTACTAATGCATACTCTTTCATCCTTGGATATTTCTGTGTATCTGTGATCTCATCCATATGTATACTTCTAGTGAAGTATGTCACAACCTTCTCATCCTGTGTGACTTTTTCACATCTTCTTGTAAATCTTCCACCATACTGGAGTACATGAAATGTGCTGGACCTTCCTTGTCCTAGAGGGCCACATGTGCCCTTGAGACTGCAGGTTCCCCACCTCTACTGTAAACCTACTGACATTACATGAGTACCCATTAAGCAAAAACATTATGTGTAAGATTTTCTTTACTCTCGCTGACTGATACACATCCTTTTCCAATGAATTATCTCTTTGATAATATTGTCATGACACTTTTCCTATAGTGTTTTTCATTGGCAATATACTACAGCCCCCACACATCTACCATATTTCTCCACATTGCCCTTTAGCTGATGTTCAAACTTGGTGGTATCCCATGCTTTGCAGGCATATAGCATCAATGAAAAGACATTGGTATTTCAAAGATGGACCTTTGCTTCAGCTAATAGTATGAGGTCATTAAAAGCATAGCACAGCTCCCTGAGGGCAAATCAGCCATCTCACTACTTCCTTTTCTTTAATTCAGGTTACAATTCATTGTTCATCTACAGTGTATGTCTTATATATAATATCATAGATAAGATAATATGCATTCTTCATCTGCTTGATTTTTCCTGTTTGGACCATTAGGATACACTCTTTCAAGTGATTATGCATTTCATTTAAGAGGCTTTGAAGTATTCTAGGGCAGGATACAATCAATATATTGTCAGGACAAGCTTGCTATCTATGATGAATCTACCTTTGATTTGGACTCCATGCTAGACATCCTTCATGGCAGTGTCAAGCACCTTTGGCAAGCATATGCCATCCTTCTTTCCATGATCTATGCCTCATTTGATCTCTATAATCAAGAACTCAATGAACAAAACTAACTTTAATGTTTCATTTTTTAAAAGAAATTTTGGGTTATTTCAACATCTGCATGGAAAATCTCTTGTAAGACTTCATTGATCTGCTGAATAAAAAACTTTTTTAATATTCAAGAAACAATATAGTAGGATCCTGTATTTTCTGCATCTTGTAGTCAGTTTAATCATCACATATATATGGTGTGTTGGCCAATACCATTTGTAAAACCTGGCCACTCCCTTCTCATACTTTCATCAGTGATGTCCTTGATAGGTGGGTAGGTTATTCTCATAAAGATTTTGTAGAAATCAGAGAGTAGTCATATGGGATGATATTTATTACTGTTTTCTCGGTCACCATCTTGGATAGTAATTTCTTCCTCCTTTCAGTTACCTTGAGAGTTAATCTTTCAATAGTTTCAAAATTATTATACCTCCAGCATAAACCTCTGCCATATATTAATCTAGTGGCATGGGCAGCTAGGTGGCAGTGGATAGAATGCTGGCCCTGGAGTCAGGAGGACTTAAGTTCAAATCTGGTCTGAGACACTTACTAGCTATGTGACCCTGGGCAAGTAACTTAACCTTGTTTGTCCTGGTTCTTCATTTGTAAAATGAGCTGGAGGAAGAAATGGCAAACCACTCCAGTGTCTTTGCCAAGAAAACCTCAAATGGGGTCACAGAGAGACAGACACAACTGGAACAAATCAATAACAATAGTCTAGTGACTCTTCCCATTTTTATTGTCTTCACTGCCATTTCTACTTCTTCACTGAGCATACCAGGGACTGTAATGTTTAGATGCCATGGCTCCACTGTCATTTACACAAAGAATATTTTTATCATAATTTTGAACAGATTATGTTCATATTTAATCAATTTTTTTCCTCTTTCCAAGGATCTCTTGCCAATGTTGCAGTAAGCTTGTTTTCCCCTCTACCACTTCCCATAATTTTTGGAGACAATACAACTCCTAATCTTACACTATCCTTCTTAGGAGCAATTTTACATTCTAAGTCAGTATTGCTCTTCAAAACCCTATTTTTCCTCTTGGCAAGTCTTTATTTCCAGGTAGTTTCTCAGCTCTTTTGATTTCCTCCTTTGTGGTGATTGATTTCTATCAAGTGAAGTTCCATTTTGGTCATCAAAAGCTTGTCTAAAGTAATCAGGTTGGAGATATTTAAATTGCACACTATATCTTCTTTTTATTCTTAATTAATCAAGCAAGCAAGTATTTATTAAGCGTCTATCATGTGCCTGACACTGTGCTAGGCATTGGAGAGTCAAAGACAGCAGCAACAGAATCCCTGCCCTCAAGGAATTTATAATCTAGCGGGGGAGACAACATCTGCATATACAGGTATATACAATACACTTACAAATCTTAGTAAACAAGATAACTTTGGAGGGTATGGAACTAGTAGCTGGGGAAGTTAAGAATTGCCTCATGCAAAAGGAAATGCTTGAGTTAAGTCTTGGAGGAAACAAGGGATTCTAAGAAACAAGGTGAGGAAGGAGTACATCACAGGCATGGAGGGCAAACCAGTTCAAAGATGGGAAAGGGAATGCCAGGTGTGCATAATAGTAAATAGGCTAGTATGGCTGGACCATAGAGTTTATAGAGAAACAAGGTATAAGAAGGTTGGAAAGTTAAGATGGAGTCAGGCTGTGAAGAACTTTAAATGCCAGAGGAGTTTATACCTAATCCTAAAGGTAATGGGAAACCACCAGACTTTACTGAGTTAGGGTTTGAGGTGAGGGCATGACATGGTCAAACCTGTGCATTAGGAAAATCACTTTGGCTACTATATGGGGGATGGAAAGATTCAAGGCAGAGAGAACAAATAGGAGGTTATTGCAATAGTCCAGGAAACCCAATCTTCTATAAGATAGAGATATGTGTATGCATACATAGGTACATACATATATATGTATATGTATGTACACACACACATACACATGTGTGTGTGTGTCTATGAAGATTGCCAGAATCTATGGTTAGGAGATCATTTCATTCCTTTGTTCTTTTATAACTATTACAGAGAGGCACTGTGGTATAGTGAATAGTGAAACAACTGGCCTTAGAGCCAGAAAGACAAGGGTTCAAGTGTTGCCTTTACTACATAGTAGGGGTGTAAACCTAGGCAAGTTACCATATTTCACTGCATAATCATTGCAATTTTATTCCAATTTTTTTTTGCAAAAAAACGGGGTGCAACCATTATATGAATCTTTTTTTAATGTGCCAGTATTATTTTGACATTATGATATTATAATAAATAGCTTATATTGTGATAAATATTATAAATATGATATTTAAAATAAAATATTACTGAACTGTCTTTGGTGCAAGATTAGGATTCATGGAATACTAATGAATATACATTAAAATTGGGAAGATGCAAGTCTTACCAGGTCACCTGACTCACTCATGACAGCTTCTCCTGCCCCCTTGCTCCCCTTGCACCTAGGACACTTCATTGGATTGAGTGACAATACCATTAGTACTGCAATGCTCTTGCCAGTCTGCTTTGGAAATGTACTGACAGTGCCCATGTGCTGAGAATTCCAGGCTTGTGGCTCACAATGCTCAAGAGATAATTGCATATCCATATGCCACTGGCAAATGCATTGCTGCTCTGTTTACCTTTTAAGCGGTGAGGAAAACAGATTTATACCATGCGACGATTATGTGATGGAAGGTCACAAATCTATTTTGGACTGGAAAAAAACAGGGTACAGCAATCATGTGGTGCAATATGGCATATCTCTCAGTTATATGACCCTCAGTGCTCCCAGGAGACTCTCCAAGTTTCAGAGAAGGTATTGATCTGGCTTGGTAGAGGAGGTTCCACAAAAGGAGCTCCTTTCATTATGAAGTCACAGGTCTGGGGGAAAAACAAAACAAAGCATCCTTGCTATATTTCTATCATGTCTGTCAAAATTTGACTTGAAATGTATATTCTGCAAAATGCTTACCACTATGACAGGTGAGTTGTTCCCAAGAGGCAGTATATTACTGTATATTGGACAAAGTGTCAACCTGGGAGTCAGCAAAACCTGGGTTCAAGTCATTTCTCAGATACACACTGGCTGTATGACCTTGGGCAATTCACAACATTTCAGTTCTCCAGAGAGATCTTTTAATGCTATAAATTAGAGACAAGTGGCAAATCTACCATGGAGGAACGTTTCCTAAAAGAAAATTTTATATTTCTTCCCATACACACACACACACACACACACACACACACACACACACACGAGATTAGCTTAAGTTATATTTAGTTTCATAGAGAACAAAAATATGTATTCAATATTAAAATATGTAATTCATGTCCTCATTTATATGAAACTAAGTTCAACTTAACATAATCTGTTAATATATCTACCACTTTATCTTAAGCTTCAAAAAGAATGTGCCACTATATATAATTCAGGAAAATGAAAAATAAAAAAACCCAAAATTACCCCATATGCATCTTGTACTACCTTGCTGATTTTTATGTAATACTCTAAGTATGCAAATTCTGCAGAAAACTAAGATTCAAAACAAGGTACATAGAAAAGTTTTCCTCTTTGTAAAATTAGGGGGTTAGGACTCTGAGATCTTTTAAGCCCCTTCCAGCTAAATCTAAATCTACAATCCTATGATAGCAAGTATCTCTAATTTCTTTTCTTCTTTATCAGTTTTCACTCCATAGCATGAAGATTTAACATTTATGTAGTTCCTTTCACTGGAGAACTTCAAAGTGCTTTACAAACATTTAATTACATCAACAAAACCATCACAGTTGTTATCTTTCCTGTGGCTCACTTAACCAAAGTTAGCCTCCAGTTTAGGTAACCTAAATGGAATTTCTTAATGCTAAACTGAATGTGTATTTTATCCTGGTGCCTCAGAAGGAAACCCTTTTAAGTTGCTTTACAACTTTTTTTTGACTGAATTATTAACCCAGGGGGGAAAAACGTTTTGATAGGAAAAGAGTCTTGGGAAATGGATGACCTTTAGTCACATGTATGGAGGTGGGTATGGAAATGTAGGACATTTTTGCAACATTCAAACAATTTCTTAGTACAGAATAATATCTAAAACCAAAGGATCCCTGTATTCAACTAGCCATCAGCATCAAGGCATGTTGCAATTTAGATTTACTTAATACTAAAACTCTCTTTGGTCAATTTTCAAAGTCCTTAGATGAATGTTGGCCTGTGCACTTCTAATGGGGCTGTTATTTAAATGCAAGTATGTGCTCCATAGGAATAGCTAGAGTTCAGTCAATTAAAAAAAAAATCAGGGAGGAGAGAAGCTGACATTTATGCATTTCTTTCCTTTATCTCCCAGACCCCACCTCCTCTACCAACCCCATCCCTCCTTCCAATATGCATTTTCTTCCAAGTCAAGCAGTTTCGGGGAGCTTGCTGGCCTCTGGTCCTGAAGGGAGCTCCTCCCCTTCTCACTGACCGGGAGGAAATCTGAACAATAATGAGCCATATAAGGGAAACATGACGTCATCATCGAGTGGTCCCCGGCTGTTTTGCACAACATTCACCTTTCATTGTTCTGATGACATGCTTGGAATGTGATGCTTAATTCCCTGGGGAGCAGGGGATTGAGCAGGGGGCCCCGCTGCAGTTGGGCAAACTTTTCTGGTCCCTTTGTTGTTTGTTTGTTTGTTGTTGTTTTTTAAAGTTCCCAAGTTTTCTAATTATAAGGTAAGGAAGTTACAATCTGTTTTTATTTAAGAAATGTTAGTTACTTAAGGACATGCGCATTTGATTTGCTAATAGGCTTCCTTGGCAGCGAACACCAGCTCTGTGTTATTGCAAATCACATCTTGGAAGCTGGGTTTGAACATTTGTGGAGCCCCGACTAATCTGACAGGGGCTATAGGGAGGACTCAGTAACCTTTTTCACTTGCAGCTCCTGCTTGTGCTCAGCTTGGAGGGAGTGAAAAAACTCACCAAGCACCAGCATTTCCTGGATTTGCCCTCATTCTATCTTCTTCCTTGATTGGAACTGGCAAAGGTGCACCTTATTTTGGTATGAAAAATGTTCCTGGTTTTTTGTTTTTTTTTTTTTCCTGTGGAGGGGGAAAATAGCTTCATCCTAAAGACACCTTGGGGAATTCTTTCTGAATTCAAAATCTCTATATGTTTTTTCTTGTCCTAAAAATGTATTTTGAATGCTTTTGGATGCATCGTTCGGTGTGTTGCAACTATAGCTTTTCATGGTTCATTCATTCCTTGGTGCACTGAAGAACGAGTTGGGGTTATTTAAAAAAAATTTTTTTGGTGATGAGCCTAAATTTCTGTCTTAACTGAGATGGAGACAGTTGTTAGAAAAGTTTAAGCGCATTGGAATTAGCATCAACAGCATAAAGTGCCGTTTGCTCAAAGGGAGTCAGGATGAGGGGTAGGAAACTTCATTCAGAAAGGACAGTGGTGTTAAAGTCTGGACTAAGGCAACCAATTCAGGAGAAAATTTAACTCTAGTAATTTCTCAAAATGCCAAAACTATTGTCTGAGCTCAGCAGACTGGCTCTGATGTAATAAAGATTGCATTTTATTGTTGGTTTGCTTAGGGGTGTGTTGTTAGCATTTGGGGAAAAGCTTCATTTGGCCAAAAGTGAATTTTTCAAACATGATTTCAGATTCACATGACCTATTTCATAGCAAATTGTACATTGGGGGCAGATGGTATGGTTTTCATTTACATGGGTTTAGCTTTGTGAAACAGTGATTATTAATAGGGTTTTGTCCCTGGTTATAAAAGTGATGAAGAACCTGGAGCCAGGGATGGCATATTCCATGGGCCTCTGTGGAATTCTCTTTGTAGCAAGTCAGCACTGATGTCATTCCTTGTTTTTTGATATCATCAGTAATCGGGAAACTAGAAATTTGCAACCTTGGCTTTTGGTTTTGAAACTTGCACAGGAACTGGCCTGAAGAATTATGCACATGAGTGTTAGCCTGGGTTTTAAGTGGTTCAGTTAGTACTTACAATATAGAGGAAAAACTAAATTAATTAAATCCTTGCTGTAATGTTTATATGGACAGATGAATAGACAGGTAGACATACATATGTTCCTAAGCCCCTTTACATAAGAGAGCAATCATTCATACATGCAGTTTAATTGCTGTGGGAAGAATGGGGGGAGGTGAGATTTGTGTTTTCTGTGAAAATTTAACCATTAGAGTTTATTTTACACATTTGCCTTATTTTCAGCAAATCTAATTAATTCAAATCTAGAGGCATACAAAAGATAAATTAGGGAACAAATGTATACTTACAAAGGGACTTATAATGTGATTCCTTTTAATAGTAAATTAATTTATAAAAAAAGTATTTACATTCAAGTTTTTAGAAGCATCTAATATGGGATCATAGGTTTATCTAGTCCAGCTCCCTCATTTTCAAGAGAGGTGAATGAGGTCCAGAAAGGTTGTGACTCACCCAAGATCATACAGGTCATAATTGATGGAAGGGATTGTTGAACCCAGGCCTCTTGCTAAAGATTCAGCACTTTCTCCACAGCAACATGCTTATTTAAAAAATGAGGCAAGCCTGAACCAGTACTGACAAGTACATTGGACTGGGTTGAATATTCTCAGTCAATCTGACATGTTTCAGTCTTTTCCTGAATGTATTATGTCACTGGAGATAAAAATTATTTTTTTTTATAATAAATTCTTTTAGTAGAATTTTGTGAAAGTGATGGAAGTTGCAAGGAAGGTAGATTTAGGCTTGATATATAGAAAAATTTTCTAACAATTAGAGCTGTACCAAAGTCAAATGGGTTGCCTTGAGAAGTGGTAGGTTCTCTGTCCTTGCTTGTCTTCAAGCAGAGGTTGAATGAATGATCCCTTCTCAGGGATGTTAGAGCAGAGATCTTCTTTGGGTAGGGGTTGGATTAGGTGGAAATGAGGTCCCTTCCAATTCTTGAATTCTTTATAGCTTAGGAAATCACCAAAACACTGTCACTTTAGAACAAGAGTTCTTAAACTTTTTTGTGTGTGTCATTGACCCCTCTTTGGCACTCTGGTGAAGTCTATGGACCACTTCTCAGAATCATGTTTTAAAATGCATGAAGTACATAAGATGACAAAGGAAAGCAATTCTATTGAAATATAGTTATAAATGTTTTTTTTTATATGTTTGGACCCCAGGTGAAGAACTCTTGCTTAGAATATACCCTAAGGACCTATCTGACATAGTGTTTGAAATTGGTACAACCTTGTCTTCAAGAGAGACCTGCTGAAATGCATATTTATAACCGGGAAACAGTGTCATAACAAAAGTATCTTGGTATAGTAGACAGAGTCCTCATTATAATTTCAAGTCATCAACCCTGGATTCTAATCCTGGCCTGAAAAAAATCATTTCACCTTTCTAGGCCTCATTTTCTTCATCTCTAAACCATGGGGGATTTAGAGTTGCCTCTAAGCTCCCTTCTACCCTTAAATCTTTGATGAACTAATGGATGAATTAGCTGAAAGCAGAATCCTGGAGGAAATAAAGCCAGGATAAATGAATTTTTAATGGGATAATGGACACTTGAACGAGTGGAATGGAGGGTACTTGACTGGAAGGCCACAAGCAGTTCAAAGGAGAGGTTCAATGGCATATACTTTGCCAGCTCCATAATTTTGCCTATAACTACATTGTAGCCCTTTGTTCTAGGCCTAATTTTTGGTGGTTTCTTCATCTACTTCTGTTTCTTCACTTACAAGATATGATTTTCAATTCAGGTCCATCCAGGAAAATTATTTAATATGTAAAAATTATTTAGTTGTACTGGTGAAAATAGAAAAAGCAATAAGCCTGTGCCTTTATGGAATTTAAAATCCTGTATAGAGAATACAACACACTCACAAATGATTATAACACAAAACAAACCAAAATAAATACACAAGATAACTACAATTAAGAGGCTGTGAGAGATCTGAGGATGGAAAGGTCATTTATTTTGTAGAATTGAGGAAAATTTCCCAGAGAAGATGCTATCTGAGTCAGGTTCTAAAGGATGGGTAGGATTTCAACAGGCGGAGCTGCAGAAGGCATTCCAGGAATAGGGAAGAACATGAACAAAGACATAGAGACAGAAGGAGGGCACAGAATAAACAAGTCAGTTTGGCAGCAGTGTGGATTGGAGGTAGAATGTTAGGGAAGGGAGAAGAAGAGTGTAACGGTCTGCCTGGGGATATAGAGTTGTACCAAATTGCAGAGGACCTTGAATACTAGGCCAAGTGAGTTTGGATTTTATGTCCAAGGACAATAGGAAGCTATTGAAAGGTTATAGTCAGAGAGGAGTAACATGTTCAGAGTTTTCCATAAAGAAGATTATCTAGCAACAGTGTGCCATATGGATTGGAGTGGGCAAAGAAAGACTGTAGGCAAGAATCCTAATTAGGAGGCTTTTACAGTACTTTAGCTGGATAGTAATGAAGGCCCTTATTAAGGTGGTGGCAATGGAATAAAAAGGAGAGGAATGGAAGGCCTAAGAAATGGAGTTTCTGGGTAATTAATAATCAATTTCTTAACTAGACTAGCAAATAATAAATTCATGGTCAATGGTCTCAGGGCAACAAAAGACAAACCATAGATCTCACTGAAGGTTTAAATACCTTTGGAGAAATGGGTGTCCCTGTTGGAAGAGATCAGTCCTGATTGGTAGACAATCAATGAGGGGGTGGACATATTAATGAAGGGGTGAGCCAAAGGTCTTTTGCTTCTCCTGCTGAGAACTTGATTGTGAGACTCTACTGCCTCCAGTAACCTGGACAAAAGAATCCATCTCTACCCAGACCACTTAAATTGAACAATGGTCAGGAATTCACCTAGATTAGATTCCCAGTTTGGTGGTGTCCTGCCCAAGATAGAATGTTCCAGAGGATTAAGCCAATCTCATCAGCCCTGTCCTTCAGAGACTCATTAGTCTAGAAGGACTAGTCTTTAAATGAGAAATTAAAAAGAGACAAAAACCTGGACCCCAATATTAATAATTAGTTATTAATACAAAAACAATAATTTCTCTCAGAGTGGACAGATGTGTGATTTTTTTTTAAACAACCTGTGATTTTATTGGTGTGGGGAACTCTCTTCTATTACCAATCAGCAACTCTCCTGGGATTTAAAGTCTTAGAGAGTAGCTATGTGACTCACTGTCAGGATCACACCTTATGTGTAAGAAATAGGACTTGAACCCATGTCTTCCTTGAATATAATAATGGTGGTGGTGATGATGATGATGATGATGATGGTGGTGATGATGATGAAGATGATGATGATGGTGATGATGATGGTGATGATGGTGATGATGATGATGATGATGATGGTAGCACTTCAGGTTTTGCCAAATGCTTTCCATAGATGATCTCCTTCAAACCTCATCACAACTGTGTGAGGTAGGTGTACCCATTTTACGGATGAAGAAACTGAAGCTTAGGGAGGTGAAGGGACTTGCCTAGCTAGTAAGTGTCAGAGTCAGGATACCATGTTGTAATCATTGTAAAGTCAAGAATTTGAAGTTGGGAAAGGAAGCCATTACTGGCAGCTGATTGGAAGTAGGAAGTAAGGATGGAGAGTTTTGTCAAAGATAACAGTAAGCTTTCAGATGCAGGGTGGGGGGAGGGGGTGAAATTGACAGAAATGGAGAAATCTGAAGGAGGAGCAGGTTTAGGGGAAAATATCAGAAATTACATTTTGGAGATATTGTGTTTGAAGTGGTAGAACATGCAAACGAATATGTCCAGTAGAAAGTTAGGGAAGTAGATCTGAATCTTGGCAGAAAGGTTAGAGCTAGAGATAACAGTACCTTTGTTCCACTAACATCAAAAGAATTTTTCCTTTCAATCAAATCGAGTCAACAAACACTTATTAAGCACATACTGTAATACACCAGGCATAGTGCTAAAAACTGGTGGTACAAAGAAAGGTAAAAAACAGTGTCTGCCCTCACGGAGCTTACAATCTAATGGAGGAGTTTGCAAACAGCTATGTGTCAACAAGATGGAGATACTTCAGAGTAGTTCAATGCTTTGTTCAGTTAGCACTCAAAAACATTTGTTGAGTGACTAATATGTGCAAAGTAACATGGGGAGTTGTAGTGGTTCATGCAAAGATAAATGTCACTGACTTAAAGGAGTTTCCAGTCTAATATTGTAACTATCACGTAAAACACAAAACAGCATAGGTAATGGAACAAGTGCTGAATTTGGAGCCAGTGGCCCTTGTTAAGAATCACTTTGCACCTCACTATCTGTGTGACCTTGGGAAAGTCACTTAACCTCTCCAAACTCCGGTTTCTTTATCTGAAAATGAAGGGATCAGGCTAGATAATCCCTAAAGTTGCTTTCAAGCTCTGAATCCTGTGGTCTTATGATTGAAAAGATAAAAATAAAATTTGATGAGAATTCAAAGGAAACAATGATCCTCAACTCAGTGGTTTATCCAGAAGACATATTTTTCTCTCCAGTATTCCAATGGATATTTGATCTCATTAATGGGTTCATTTATCCCTCCAATGGTATAAATTAAAGGCAGTGGCCTTCCTGTGTGACTCTCATCATGTTCTCTCATAAGTAAACCATAGGGTTCCCTTGCAGTATTTTAGAGCTCTTCCTTGAGTTCTTTCTTTGTCTTGCACACAAGGTCAACAAGAAACATTATTTCATAGTACAATCGCCTATCTCATATTGTACTATTCATGTTAAGTATTTGAAGAGAGACCACCATGAAACTTATTTTCACTTCTGCAGCAACATCTCGTGTGGAGCCAAAAGGGAAGAGAACCTCTACTCCAAAATTAAATCAACATATACTTGATATTCAGTGATTGCAATGCAAAGGTGAGCATAAGTGAGGAAAGAAAAAAAAGTTAAAAATTAAGATTTAGAAGTACAGAATGAGAAAAGCTAAAGATTTGTAAACTTGAGAGATCTGTCATACCTATATGTTATGAATACTTTCTTCAAAAAAAAATAATTGTAAGGCACTGGACATGCAAATACCAAACAGCATAACAAAAAAATGAAATGAATATGTATTAACACGTAAAAAACAAGATGAAGCATACAATCAAAATAACGCCAAACTGACCCATTTAAAATAAGTATTGTTGCCCCAAATGTGAAGTGTATGGAAGGAAGAACATTAAATCTGATTATAGCAATTTCATACCAAAGTTTAACCTATGTAAATTAGTTGCCATGTGGAGACCAAAGAGTCTAAATATTACCTCAGTCAACAAGCACTTGGACTCTTTAGTGAGTAGAGAGATAAAGCAACCAAGGGTGATAGCAATTTAAACTACAAATTCTTTTGTAAAAAAAAAAGTGTTCTCTTTACCATAAATGATTTATATACAATTCGTATTTTGATCTACTTTATTTTTATAATTTCCCTGTAATTATAATTGGTTTCAAAAATCAGTGGAACAGGGGAAACTAGGTGGTACAGTGAGTAGAGCACAGGCCCTGGAGTCAGGAGGACTTGAGTTCAAATCCAACCTCAGACACTTGACACACTTACTAGCTGTGTGACTTTGGGCAAGTCACTTAACTCCAATTGCCCTGCCTTCTCTCCTCCAAAAAAAAAATTTTTTAATGGAGCAGCAGTTCATTAATTACAATCAGTTTATATAGATAATGCAAGTCAATATTTATTTTTGCCTTCAGTAAACATTGATTAAGAACCTACTGTATTTCATGCACTAAATTTGCCGCTTTGAAACTTCTACCTGTTTCTCCTGATTCTAAGACCGGTCAAAATGTATCTAATCCCTGTTCCAGATGACACTGAAGAGGGCTATTATGTGCTCCTTGACTCCTCTCTTTTCCAGGTTAAACATTTTCAGGTCCTTCAATTCATCTTCACATGATATCCATTCAAAGCTTTTCACTATCTTGTCTGCCTTCCTTGGACCCTCTAGAACTTATCAATGTTCTTTCTAAATGTGGTACCTAGAACTAAACACGATTCTCCAGATGAGGTCTGATCAGGGTAGAGACGAGGTAGGATTATCACCATTTTGTCCCGGAATCTCTGCCCCTCTTAATACAGCCCAAGATCACGTGAGCTTTTTTTGGATGCCACACTGTGTTGCTGAGTCATATTGAGTTATAAGTCTGCTAAAATCCTTAGATATGTGTGGCTTTATTCTGTGTGGGTGGAGAGAGTGCTCACACCAATGAAATCATGGATCATTTTAAGTTCCTGAAGTAAGTTTAATGCCAGTGGGATTAGTTGGCTCGAGTTTGATGTGAACTAGGCCAAAGGTACTGGTAATGACCCTATATGGTCCAAGTCTTCATTCTCTGCCATGGTCATGGAATGCATCCTAACCTCAGTCATCTTAAAAATGGCATTGGCCCCAAGAGGGGCTGTTTAGGTCAAAGGGTATGGATGTGTGCATACAAGCTCATATCCAATCCTGGGAAAACACTTCAAAGTACATTTCCCATTGATGACAGGTCAGTCTGCATAATTTACTAAAATGTTTTATTAAAAATTTAAAGAGATAGCCATGAAGTAGTGGGTAGAATGCTGACCTCAGAGTCAGGAAGACCTGGGTTCAAGTCCTACCTCTGATATATACTGCCTATGTGACCCTGGGTAAGTCACAACTTCTGAGTGCTCTAGGAGGTAACCATAAGATTATAGTAAAGAAAGTGCTGCTGGGTATAGAGAAGTTCAGTTATATTAATGAAATCACATCTAGTCCCTATCCCTACTGAAAACTTAACACTAGGCATCACTACAAACAACTAAACTTGGTTAGTGTCTATTTACTCTTAAATTAATTAATTTCATAGAGCTCCTTGAGGGCAGAGTCTATCTTTTGCTTCTTTTTATATCCCAGGACACATAGCAGACAATTAATAAATGTTTATTGATTGAAACCAATTCAATCTATTTAAGTTTTGCTCAAAATTCTCTGTCCATTCATTCACATTAACTTTTCCTCTTTTGAGCATAGTTAACATGTACTTCATTCTAATTTTAGTACCTCCCCTGTCCCACCCCCCACATTTTTTACATAATTTCATAAAAGTCTTTCTAGGTTTTTTTTTGGAGTACAATATGGTGGCACAAAGTATAAATTTCAATAGGAATCATACTATACCTTATGCATATTCTCAAAGACAACAAAAATGAGCTATCTTAAAAGATTTTCAGAGCAGCATCACATGTAATTGGGAAAAAAGAAAACAGAAACAGTCTGATTGTTTGAAAATAGGAAAATGGTTAAATAAATCATGCTACATTAATGATAGGCAGCATGGAATAGATTGGAAGTCAGAAAGTTTTGACGCATACTGATTATGTGACCCTGGCAAGTCATTTAACCTTTAAGGGGCTCAGGTATCTCTCTGTAAGGCTAGAAATTGCAGAACAGATAAAGTTCTATCTACATCTGTATGAGTTTCCTCACTGGTGTGCTCCTGCACTGAGAAAATTAGGTCATTAAAAAAATAATAACAATGTAAAAGCTCTATCTTGATCTATATAAGGGACAACATATTATCAATGCACAAATACCTTGCAGATACTTAATAACTGCTGAGTAACAAATAAAATAATGACATATACCACAAGCAGCAGAGGTGATTCATCTCATAGTAGCTCTGCTGGGGGAGACACTTGTTAAGTGTCATGTTATCATGCTGTTTAATATTGCCTTGTGCTTTCCTATAAAAGATGCATCTTGTAATTAAACAATTCACACTAAGCACAAGCTTGTATCTTTTGAAGTTCCTTCATCCTTAATTGCTAACATGCCTATTCTGGTTTTAACATTGCCCTTCTTCCTGTGTCCTTACACACACACACACACACACACACACACGCACACCCCATAGTTGAAGAAAAACTGAATGATGTACTCCAAAGCAAAAAATAATAATTTTCCTGAGTTTTCAGGTAGAAGTATATTTGAATGGTTTTTAAAAGATAATTTTGAGGGGAATGAGGGATTGGTGGTGGTCTGGACCTGTGATTTCATCAAGGTGGACAGTTCCCTCTATCAGTACTGATCAATAACTTCTCCTTAACATATTTAGTGAGTTGCCTTGAGCACTGAAAGGATTAGTTACTTTCTGGTGATCTCAGCTAATATGTAATAGAGGCAGTTCTTAGAACCATGTGATCTCGATTTTTTTTAAGCACTATGCCCAGATTGATTGAAAATGAAATATGACATAACTTCATGGGACAGATGAGGTAGTAGTGACAAAGTATCTATCCAGCCTTCCTCTTCTAGACCTTAACCTGCAAAATTTGTTCACTTAAAGTTAGTCTTCATGAGTTTTCAAATTCCCATAGCATTACTTTTTTTTAACTCTTTTTTATTTTAGATAAATACTAAAGCTCAAATAAATAATAAGAAAAGAAAAAAAACATATTATAAACTTAGATATAAATAAGAAAAGAAAAAAACATGTCATGTGCACAGCAGAACATAGGAGAGCATTCAGAATATATAGCAATAACTTTCCATTTCAAGAAAGCCTGTATATTAAATACTGCACGTTACGTTGGAAACTGTCCGTCTTTTCTTAGCTTCCTTATAGGTTTTCTTTTGTTCTCTGCTGTACACAGCATTACTTTTTAAAAAAAATTTTTATAATTGGTACATTTTATTACCAGGAAATGACATCTTGTTTATGAGAAGACTTTTAAGACCTTTTAAGAGAGATATACCTGTCTTCCTTCTGCAGGGAAATATCTTAGCTATCCTTGGGATAATACCCAGCTTCCTCAAAAAAATCAATGTGGAAGCTTTAAAATAAAAGGAAAAAACTCTGTGTCTCTCCAACCCAATTCAACATAAAGCAGATGTAATAAAGTATCCTCTGCAATCAAAGTGACAAGTGGAAATAATATACAAAATGACTCCAGTAATATAAAAGAAAAAACAACCACCACAAAGTAATCAAACATAAATGTTGCAAAAATTACAAGGTTCAAGCTTGGTTGCAAAGAAATGATATGGAAAAACATCCCCACTCCCACCCTCAATTCCTTTGCAGAGATGGTGGCTCTGTGAGCATGGAGTGTTGCATATTTTGTCAGGAAGAGAAGGTGGGAACACAGAAGGAAGAGATTCTAAACCAGATGAATGATATGCCTGAGAGTAAGTTCTAGTATATGAAAGATTTTCTACTTTCCCCCCTTTTAATTGATTTATTTTGATTTTACATCATCTTCATTTTTCAAATTTATCCCTCCATGTCCCTACCCAATGAACCATCCCTTGTAACAACAGCAACAACGACCAAAAAAAGAAACTGAAAATGAAAAAAGCAATTCAAAACTAACCACCTCACCACCTGAGTCTGAAAATACATACGATGTTTTCCAAACCCATAGTTCCCCAACACTGAAAACAACTAAGGAAGATACATTTTCTTATCTCTTCTTTGGGGACAAACTTATTGAAAGAACACTTTAATAAACCAGATTTTTATTGATATCCTTTTTTTTTAACATCACTTACATATTCCCCTTTATTTCTCTCCTTGCTCCTCCCAGAGAGCAATCCCTAACAAAGAATTTTTTTAAAAAGGAGGGAAAATTAGTTAAAATGGATTTGGCTAAATCTGGAGTTATATGTAATACTCCACAAACATGGACCCTGCCCATTGTAAAGGAGTAGAGGTAGGTGTTTTATCATATAATCTTCTTTGGGGCCGAAAGTATTCTTTTTTTTTTGCAACAATAATTTTTTTGTTATTTTGTGGTTGTTCCATCTATCTGCAATCCTGTAGTCGTTGTATATTGTTTTCCTGGCCCTGCTCACCTCATTTTGCATCCAGTTCTATGTCTTTCTCTTCTTTTCTTTTTTCATTAGACTTGTCATTTCTTACCGTATAATACTATTCCATTATTTTCATTTCCTAAATTTGTTTAGCTATTTTCTGATCAATGGGCTTCTATTTTTCTTCTAATTCTTTGCTACCACAAAAAGGTACTGTTGTTAAGCATTTTGATGTATGAGAAGGTTGTTGTTATGCTCGACTCTTCATGGCCCATTTACTGTGTTCTTGGCAAAGATACTGGAGTGCTTTGCCATTTCCTTCTCCACCTCATTCTACAGATGAGGAAACTGAGGCAAACAGTGTTAAGTGACTTGCCCAGGGTCCCACAGCTAATAAGTGTCTGAGGCCACATTTGAACTCAGGAAGACGAATCTTCCTGAGATTCCAAGCCTAGTGTTCTATTCACTATGCCACCTAGCCACCCTATAAATGGAGCCTTTATTTTTGTCAACAGCTTCCTTGGGGTGTATATTTAGTAATAGAATCTCTGGATCAAAAGAATGGACATTTTAAACACTTTATTTGCATGATTCCAAATAGCTTTCCAGAATGGTTGTACCAATTCATAGCACCACCAACAATACATTAGTGTGTCTGTCTCTCCACAAATCCTCCATCATTGACTATTCCTGTTTTGGGTGAGGTATTTAAGTGCCAAAGGAATCCCAAATCAGTCAGTTTACTCACAGATACAGATAATCTCACTAGCAAGAATAGGTGGTGGTAGTGAGGGTTCCAGTCCTTAGGATTCAGGTCTCCAAGCATCTTCCACATGGGTAATGCCATCTTAGATATTCTAAGCAAATTTCAAAACCCTAGTGCACATCCAGAATTGCCACAAGTGATAATAAAGAGAATGTCCTCACCAATAAAATCACAGATCCTTGTTGATGGAAGGAATTCCCATAGCAAAGAAATCTACTTTTGAACTCAAGACTTTCTCTTTTGATAAAGGAGTAAACAGATAGGGGGTCTTTTAGGGATAGAGGCTTAGGAGATCCCTAAAATTCTATTAAACCTACCATGTTACTGAAGATGATTTAGTCCTTTTAGAGGACTTTTGCAATCCATCCTCTACATTAATGCTAAAGTAATATTCCTAGAGCATCGGTCTGACCAAGTCACTTCTTGGCTCAAAAAGCTCCAGTGGTTCCATATTCCCCTGAAGACAAAATACAAACTCCTTTGTTTGGGCCTTTATAATCTGACTCCAGCCTACTTTTCCAAACTTATTGTGCATTATTTTCCTTCATGCATCCTACATTCAAGCCAAATAGCCTTGAAGGCCACCAAGATGCAACTGCTGGCGCAGTAGATTGATCACTGGGCCTAGAATCAGGAAGACCCATATTCAAGTTTGACCTCAGACAGTTACTGCCTGTGTGATGTTGGGCAAACCACTTAATTTCTGTATGCCTCAGTTTACAAAAGTGTAAAATGAGGATAGGATTATTGCGAAGATCAAATGAGAAAATATTTATGAGGCAGCTAGGTGGAGCAGTGAGTAGAGCACAGGCCTTGGAGTCAGGAGGACCTGAGTTCAAATTCGGCCTCAGACACTTGACACACTTACTAACTGTGTGACTTTGGGCAAGTCACTTAACCCCAATTGCCCTGCCTTACACTTCCAAAAAAAATTGTTAAAAACAAACAAACTACTCAACACAGTACCTGGCACATAGTAGACACTATATAAATGCTTATTCCCTTCCCTTCTCAAGCTATCCTTCTTAGGATCATAGGGTCATTCATTTAGAGTTTGAATAAAGCACACAGGTCATTGAGATCAACCCCTTCATTTTACATATAAGGTCGTTGAGGCCAAGAGACTTAAGTGACTTGCTAAAAGTCAAACAGGTAGTAATTATTGGAGGAAGGATTCAAACCCAAGTCTTCCTGGCTTCAAAGCCATCATTCCACGTTTTTCAAACAGTGTTGCATTCCTGGCGAGGCTGTCTCCTATGCCTGGAATATATTCTCTCCTCATCTCAATTTCTTAAAACTACTAGTTTCTTTGTTGATTAGTGGGGGAGAAAGGAAAGGAGGAAGCAACTTTGCAGCAAATTTTCCAATAAATATCTGATATCTAAGACACATAATTAACACAAATATATAAGACCAACACCCCTTTGGATAGGTGGTCAAAGGGTGTAATTGAACCATTTTAAAAAAAGAATTGCAAACTATGAATAACCATACGAAAGATTGCTCCAAATCACTAATGAGAAATGAAAAGCAACTCTGAGGTTTTACCTCATACGCAGCAAATTGACAAAGATGGTAAAAACTAGAAACACTCAGTACTGGAGTGGCTAAAGAAAGACAAGTACATGAATATCCTGTTGATACAAGTGCAAATTAGACCAACTATTCTGGAAAGCAATTTAAAATTATGCAAAAAGAAAAAGCGACTAAAATGTTTAGGCCCATTGACTGTGACACCCTGATGCTAGGCATGATGGGAGCAAGAAGGCAATAAGTAAGAAAGATCACCCTTAGAGTGAGGGGGAAATGGGAAGAAATAGAGTCTAAAGAGGCCTGGAAGATGTACTTTATAATATTGCCTTCAACTATACCAGGACAAATTTGTCACCTAATATTCAGGTGACCAGAGAAGAGGTGTGCCAGAGCATTTTAGAGATTGTTGAATTTTCAGTATAAGCATTTACACCTTGGAAACCAGCAAATGCTACATCAGGGCTTGATTTATTCTTTTTTTTTTTGATTATCTAGATTTAAAAAAAATGTTGGGGAAAATGTTAATAATGCAGGTTAAACTGAAACTGGAGAGCCGGTTGTTAAATATTCTCCAGCACGCCCTAGCCAGATGGTGATGTCAACAGCCTAATCTGTTAGTCTTGTGAGGCAACTAAAACTCAAGGCAAAGAGAAAGATCCCATTTACACCAAAATATTTATAGCAGCAGCTTTTGTGAAAGCAAAAGACTGGAAACAAGGTAGAAGTCGATCTGTAGGGGAATGATTAAGCAAATAGTTGAATGTGAATGTAATGCACTATTACTGTACCATTAAAACAGTACATAAAAAGAGTTCAGATAGCCATGGAAAGACATACGAATTGCTATAGTGACAATTACTCTGTAAGTAAGCAGAACTGAGGAAACAACGTAAAACAAAGAATAAAAACACCATCCCCGTCTTGCTCCCCCTCCACTCCACGCAAAGAAACAACAGATTGAACACCGTAATTATAATGACCAAGAAACTTTGTGCCAGAGAAAGACTGAGAAAACGCACCTCCTTCCCTTCTTTGGTGAGAAAGCTATTTTTGTAGACACCGTCTGAGTTAGGTGATTGTCGATTGGTTTGGCTTTTCTTTTCAAAAATGCTAGTAATAACTGCAAGTATTTGCAAAGCTGTTTAAGGTTTGCAAAGGGCTTTATAAATACTGTCTCATTTGACTCTCAACACCCTTGGGAGCCTGGTGCTGTTATTTATCATCCCCATTTTATAGATAAGGAAATTAAGGCAGACAGAGGCCAATATTTCAACTCAGGTCTTCCTGACTCCTTGACCTGTGTTCTATCCATTGTGCTACTTACCTGCCCTTCCCTTTCTTCATAATAAGGGATGATTCACTTGGAGGGAGGAGAGGAATAGGATTTAGTTCAAAATGAAGATCAATCAATAAACATTTATTAAGCACCGATTATGTGCCAGGCACTGTACCCTGGGGATAAAAAAAAAGGCAAAAAAAAAAAGTCCCTGTCAAGGGGCTTATAACCTAAAGGGGGAGACAATATGAAAACAAATATATACAAAGCAAGGATATATACAGGATAAATAGGAAATCATTAGCAGAGGGAAGGCACTAAAATTAAGAGGATTTAGGGAAGGCTTCTGGTAAAAGATGAGATTTTAGTTGGACCTGAAGATGAGATAGAGCAAAGACACACTACACATTTTTTTAATCCCTAGCTTCCTTCAACACTCAATAAAATGCCACCTATTATATCATTTAACCTATTGCTAAAAGGATTTTGTATTTGCTTTGTATTGTCTACTCACGTGTACGTGTGCATGTAGTTTCTCCTAATAATTAGAATGCAAGTGTCTTGAGGACAAGACTGTTACATTTTTGTTTTTATATCCTCAGACCCTAACTTGGCATCTGGCATGTAGTAGGCCCTTAATAAATGCTAATTGATTGATGGGAAGCAAAGTGGAATCAGCAAGGCCTATCATGGTCTCTCCCTCCAGAAAGATACCCTGCTCTTGTAGAGTACCTCCAGGGAGGCTAACGTAGGTCCAGTCCTAGGTGGCCATTTGCTATTACCTTCTGAGACCTGCACCATTCAAGGTAACACATGCAAAGCTCTTGCAATCTTTGAATGCTAGCTGTGCTTGTTATTCTTATAATTAATAGAGGTCTTCTGGTAGATCTTCTTTCTCAGACTATCCTCTACCCTTTCCCTGCCTCAAGCATAAAGTATGCTCCTAAACTTAACTCTGCCTTCCTTCTGCCCCAAGATTTTGCAATGTGTATTTTTTTTCTGGCCAACCTGATGATGATTTAGCTATTTTTTAAAAGGTGACTTTCTATATGGATCACTGAATTGCGTAATGCTAGTATGGTAAGGGGCATCAGTGATCACATAGTCCAGACTCACCTTACAGATGAGGAAACTGAGGCCCAGCAAGGCTAAATGACTTTCTCTGAGCTTGAAAAGCTAGCAAGGGATAGACAACCTCCTCTCCTGGTCCACATCCCTTACTTGATGCCCTGGAATTCATCTCTGTACCTTCTCTGTAATTCCTTCCTCTGGCTATGAAGTTCCTGGCAAAGAAGTGTGTGGTTGGAATGCATTCTCTTTGTTAATGGATGTATTATTTATTTTTAAATGGGGGAAAACAAGGTGAAATAGCTGGGAGATTCTGGCTGGTTCAGTTTATTTTACGCAAGATTTAATTGGACGTACTTTGGCCACTTGTCTGTTCACATCCTTGCATGGCTCTGGTTTATGGGATTAGTAGCCAGCTGTTCAATGCTGGATGGAACTCTAAAAGTTGCCCCATTTTTAATGTCTCCCAGGAACGTTAAAAGTCAAATAATACTTTCAGCCCACATGACAGTCAGCCTTCTAGAGCTCTGGCGGGCTGCTTTAGAAGTACTGGAGCGTATCACCTGGGACATACAGTCAACTTTAGGAATTGTGCTTTGTGAGTTTAGCCAAGGCAAATCTTAATCCCAGCCAGGTCTCCCTTTACCCCTCATCTAGTTTTGCAGTCTGTTTCTGCCACATTTGCAAGAGAATGCAAGCAAACTAGAGCATTAGTTTAAGTTAAGCATTATTAACCAAGACAACCTATTGCTTGGGAAAATTCTCTGAACAACTGTTGAAATAAAAATAGATGATGGCATGGTACAGGGGAAAGAGCAAATGGTTCTGGAGTCAGAGGACCTGAGTTCTAATCCTGCCTCTAATGTTTACTTCCTATTTGACCTTTTGTAAGTTACTTAAACTCTTTTGGCCTATTTCTTCATCTGTATAATGAGAGTGTTGGGCTAGAGGGCCTCTAGTGGTCTCTTCCAGCAAGAGATCTATCATCATATGGTTGCTCTGTCACTGTTTCTTGTCCTTTGGGGAATCGTCCCTAAAGTGTGTCACGAAGAGCTGACTAACTGTCCCTGAGCAGGTGGTGATATAGGGATTCACTGCAGGCTTGCTCTGGCCTCTCGAAGTGAAGCAACCTCTTTCTCTCTGTCTATGTGTGTGTATTTAAACATGTATGTGATCATTTAAATTTGGTTACGTACCTATTTTTACTTTCTATTTAAAAGTATAATGTATATGTTCTTTAAGTGACACCTTCGCAACTTTAAAAAGGATTTGTGGTAGTGGTGGTTGTGGTGGTTGTTATTATTGGTGGTTGTTGTTGTTTCTACCTCTGTAACCTCATTTGGGGTTTTCTTGGCAAAGATACTGGAGTGGTTTGTCATTTCCTTTTCCAGCTCATTTTACAGATGAGGAAACTGAGGCAAACAGGGTTAAATGACTTGCCCAGGGTCACACAGCTAGTAAGTGTCAGGGGACATATTTGAATTCACGAAGATGAGTCTTTCTGACTATAGGCCCAGCACTCTGTCCACTGTGCCACCAGAAAGACTCATATTCCCAAGTTCAAATCTGGCCTCAGACACTTACTAGCTGTGGGACCCTGGGCAAGTCACTTAAACCTATTCACTTCAGTTTCCTCATCTGTAAAATAAGCTAGAGAAGGAAATGGCAAACCACTCCAGTGTCTTTGAAAAAAAAAAAAGAAACCCAAATGGAGTCACAAAGAGCCAGACATGAATAAAATGACTGAACAACCCTGGGAGGTAGGTACTATATTATCCCCATTTTGCAAACTGAGGCAAACAGAGGTTAAGTGACTTATACAAGGTCAACTAGCAAGTACCTAAGGTTGCATTAGAACTCAGGTCTTCTTAGCTTCAGGCCCAATGCTCTATCCACTGTTCCACCTTTGTGTCTCCTTCTTCATAAAAGGCAATGCAATGTGAGAGGTAGAGAGTTAGCCTTAGAGACATTAAAGCTTGGGTTTAAGTCCTTCCTATGACAGAAGCTGGCTGTGTGAGCTAGTAAATCACTGAACATCTCAGTGTCTGGAGATACTGCTAGGTCCCAATTTGTATGAATCACGTATCCCCTGAAGTGGTCACATTACTTGAATTTGCACTGCATATTCTCTAAGACTGTAAGTTACAAAGGAGTTAGTTGTCCATTTGTATTGAGTTTCTGACCTACATTGGAAGAGAGTTTCTACAATAGAATTTCCTGCACACATGAAATCACAGCTCCAAACTAAGGTTACAGGCCCTCTTGGGCTACCCTCCCAACTTGAACTTGTAGGTTACAAGTTGGGTACCCCAGGGAAGGAGAGCATGCCCAAATTCAGCATACTCTCTGGATCCTCATTCCTAAAGCTATAACTTGTGAGCCCCTATTGTTGTATTTACCTTTAATAGTCATTTACTGAATTGGCATAATAGCTTCAAAACATTTTCCCCATAAATCAGGGGCACACTCTTCCACAAATACACCCAGCATCAGTGGAAAGAGTTGGAACATACATAGAATATTCTAGAAGAGAGGCACGCATATAAGAAACTTAAGTGGCCAAGTACCTCATTCCTCCTGTCTTTTAGAGCCTTAATAGCCTTTCTCTTCTCAAGGTGTCCTCACACAGCCACTGCTGGGCAGGTTGCTCAGCTGCTTCTCTTTGCAGTTCAACTCTCAACTGCCAGGGTTAACTCTCTTGAATTCATAACTAGCTCTCTTCTCTGCTGCCAAAGGTCACACTCATCAGACCTGCTTCGACTCTTTCTTTTTTCCCTTGTGTTTTCTACTGGGCAAGTAGTTCCACTGTAACATATCATGGATGGTGAAGGAGATTTCTCTCTCTCTTAGCAGCAAGGAATGTTTCTCCCTCAAGGCTGAGTTTTATCCCTTCTCCCACCCCTTTTTTCATAAAACTGGGAATGAGAAATGTATTTAGAGAGGAATTATTAACCAAGACAGCTTGGTTCCGAAAATGAGTAGAAGACTTATTTGTCCTTCATTGTCCTCTTTATAAGAAAGTCTTTTTAAATAAAAAGCCAGCAAAACATTCAGAGAATTGGGGGTTCTGCTTATATTGGTTGCATGCCAATGCATGGAGATGACGCCAGCCTTGTAAATAATTAGTAAAATCATCCTTCCAGCAAAAATTTAATTAGGCCTGCAAAATCTGTATTGCTCCCATCCACATTACTAATTCTACTTCTCCCACTCATCCCACCTCCTCTTACTGCTGTACCAAGAGATAGGATACATGAATATTAGCATTTTCCTGTAAAAAAATGCACTTGGAATCTCTTCTCCACCCCCACCCCCAATCTCTAACAACTCTACCAGTACTGATTCTAAACAGATTCTCATGAAAACTAAACAAGCAGGAAGAGAAAGGAGGAGGCAGAGAATTTTCAATTTCTCATTAGACTTCCTGGTTCTCATTAAGAGACCCAGACATATTCAAGGCCTGGCTGCATTACTCATTCTCATGATTAGACGTAAAAATGAGACCACTTTTTATCAGTCTCATGGGGAAGTTAACAGTGTGTGTTAGATAAGATTTTAAAAGTACTTGAATCCTTCAGTCACTGGTGCCATATAATATATGGATATGAGGTATTCAACTCTATTGTCCATGATAAATAAAAATAGGAAGCATGCAAAAATAAACAAAATTCACAGAAATCCAAAGCTGTCATGTTGCCTCCAGACCCCTAATCAGGGTTCATACCACCTTTTTTTCTCGATGAAAGATGCTATAATATTAAAGGATCATAAGATTTAGAACTGGAGGGAGCCTTAGAAATCCTCTCCTCCAACCCTCTTGTTTCATTCATTGATTTATTAAAGATCAGACCTCCTGATCTTGCCCAATCTAGAAGCATGGGGTCTAGATAATCAACAAAACAATCAATCATGCCCTTTTTTTGTAGCTATTGCCTATTTCTGAGGGAGAAACATTCACACTGAAAATTTAACAATCAGCTCTTGTAAGCCAGTTAAAGCTGGCTCCAGCACTAGGCATTGGATAAAGGTTGAGTACACTGGGAATATCATCTCCCCAGTTCTAGATGCTTTGCCTTGTTTAATGTAGCCTGAGATGATATTAGCTTTTTTGGCAACCATGCCATTCTATTATTTCATGCGGTGTTTGCTGTCCGTTAAAACACCCAGATCTCTTTTCAGATAAACTTTTTTATAAAACTGTACCTTCCCCATCTTATGCCTATGAAGACCATTTTCTTTTTTGAACCCAAGTGCAAGAGTCATTGGGGCAGAATGAAACAAAGACTGGATTTGGAGTTAGAGAAACTGGGTTTGAATATGCTTCTGCTATTTATTACCTATGTGACTTTGGGAAAATAACTCACCCCTTCTGTTCTGCCTCAGTTTTATCATCTGTAAAAGGAAGAGGTTGGACTAGTTAACCTTTAAATTTCCTTCCAACTTTAAAATCTATGGTTTTATTTATCCCTATGAAGTTTCATTGTCTTAGATTTGGCCCAATATTATAGCCTATGGGTTGTATTTTTGGATCCTGACTTATCTCATACATTAGCTATCTTCTGCAGCTAGGTAGTACAGTGTATTAAGCCTGAAGTCAGGAAGACTTGAGTTCAAATGAAGCCTCAGATGCTTACTAGTTGGTGACCCTTAGCAAGTCACTTAACCTCTGTCTGCCTTAGTGTCCTCATCTGTAAAAAGGGGATACCTACCACCAGTGTTTTTGTGGAGCTAAAATGAGATAATATTTGTAAAGTGCTCAGTACTTTGCCTGCCACATAGTAGGCTCTTAATGCTTGTTCCATTCCCCTTCCCCCTCACTACCCATCTCCCTTTCCCAGCTTTGAGTCATCTTAACATTTAATAAGTATGCCACCTATGCCTTTATCCAAGATATTAGTAAAAATGTGTAATAGCACAGAGCCAAGGACAGATCCTGGAGTCACTCCATGAGTGATCTCGCTAGAATCATAGACTTGGAGCAGTAAGGAACCTGCAAGGTCATCTAGTCTGCAAATGAGTGAGCAGAAGTCCTAAATCCCAGGGAGGGTGGTAGTTGCATGAAGTTACACAGGTGTTAAAAGGCAGTGCCAGGACTCGAATTCAGGTTCTCTAACTCCAAATCCAGAGCCTTTTCCAGGTAAGAGTTGGCTTCTACAGTAGAGGATTCTGTTAATTTGCATTTGTGCATGTAATTCTCCCCATACTACATCTTCCCCTCCCCTCCATCTCCTCTCACGATATACAAAGGTCCCAAACACATTTGGAGGGTTTTCCAGGTTCTTTGGAGTTATCGACTCAGCACAGACTAAAAAATAGTAATAATACATTTTTTAAAAGGAAACGTTTACTTATATGTCAAAGATAACAAGCAAAGTTATAATAGTGCTCATGGAAAACAATAGTACCTTCCTCTCAGCCTAAATATCACCCTTCTCCAGAGGCCAGTGAGAGACTCAGTGACTCACAACTGTGCCCTGGGTCATACCTGATCATTTCTCTCAGTGTAGTCCCTCAAACTGTTCTGTACTGCTGTCACATTGATTATAATACTTAGTCTCCCCACGCCAGTGTCTCTAATTGTAGAATATGATAATGAGGAGATTGAGGCCCAGAGCAGGGTATGTGGAAGTGGGATGGTGAATGTTTAACAACCAGATCTCCAGGGGGAAAAATATACTCAAGATTCACTTTTAGGTTTAATCTGCATTATTATTATCTATCACTTTCTTAAATCTAAACGATCCACAAAACAATAAATTAAGCCCCAGTTTGAAGCTTGCTCGTGCCTAGGCTCACACTGAAGATTAAACAGTCAACAAAAGAGCCAGCTCCAGAACATACTTGTCCAGTCACTTAACTGGTTAGGAGCCTCTAGAACCCAGGTCTCTTGACCAGGTCTGATGTTTTTTTCCCATACCACAGTGTTTTAAAGACGACTGTAAGTTGATGTGCTGTTCTGAGCGTATTTTTAGATTTCTTTTTGTTAATCACTTTGCAAAAATAGCAACCCAGGATTGCTGGGGAAGATAGAAGTGGGAACACCATTGTCGTTTTAGTGAAAACCTACAACAGAAGAAGCTGTTTAATTGCTTGTGACCAGAAATTATTGAAATTGAAGTGAAACTTGAGGCGTTAATTGCATTTTCTCCATGTAGATAAATTAGCCTTTCCTTAAACAATATTTTGGCTTTAGGCATCATTGAAGCCCGTTACTCCTAAAGTCAAAACTGACCATCATGGACCCGGAGCTCTTAAGAACAGGGACTATCTTTTGCCTTTCTTTATGCCCTCAGGACTTAACATAGCATCTAGCACATAGTAGGCACTTATAAGTGGTTATTGCTTGTTGACTATCAAGAAATAATCAGCTAGTACAGTATAGTTGGTAAATTTAAATGAATTTTTTTCTGCTTATTGTAGAGTTATTGTTATATTCAAATTATTAGGAAAACACGTATTTCCTAAAGAAGGCAAAATAACATAAAGAACAGAGTTCAGATGAGCTCAGTGGGATACAGTGGTCCAGATATTATAGATAGCTTCCCCAGTACAATACAGATTTGCAAGGTACAGGGTCCAAGCAGGCTGGAGTGAGTGTCTATGTGCTATTGAACAGGGTTTCAGAAATTTACTTGGGATCTAGGAATTGGCTTTAAAATTTAGGAGCTGGGGTCAGTGACAAAAGTGTAGGTCCTACACACAGCGGAGTATCTATAGCAGCACTTTTTGTAGTATCAAAGAACTCGGAATGTTGAACAAATGCCCAATGATTGGGTAATGGCTAAACAAATTGTGACTTGTTTTCAATTGTGGAAGAAAACAAACTTAACTCTGAATTAGCTAAAATCTGTCAGAGACACCTTAATAATTTTACAATAAATTGTAGAGATTAGCAGCAAAGCAATTTCTGACTCACATTTATAGTAATCAGGAAACAAAACATGAAATTCCTCAACAAAGAAAAAGACAAATGTACCATTTTCAGATATGGTTTTATAACTGTTAACAAAAAGAAAAAAAAGAATAACATTAATGTAGACACAATCTAAGGAAAAACCTGGATAACATTTAAAGCTAAGGGAACAATGCTGGACACACCCTTAGAAAAGACCTCATCCGCAGTGCAGACCTCTTGGTAGATCAAAGACACCCTTAAACATATCACTCTTTCAACACCACTCTTGCAACATAAAGGCCTTAGTTTCTGTGAACTTCCACAGGATAGGAATAAGAATTCTTGAAGAAGGGAGACATATTGCATATCCAGGGAAGGAGAGTTTATAGAACTATGGCACAATGGGAAAAAAAAAACTGGATTTATGGTAAGAGAACCAAGGTTTATACCTTGGCTTTGATATATTCGGATCATAGATTTAGAGCTGGAAGGCACCTTAGATGTCATGCAATCCAAACTCCCTCCCCTCCTCCCTTTTCCCTTACCCCTCTTGTTTTACAGATGAGGAATTTGAAATTTAGAAAAATAACCTGACCTCAGTCCCAGAGGTAGCAAGTGACAAAGCTCAAATTGGAATCTAATGTGTGTTCAGACAAGTCACTTCACCTAAGTTGCCTCATCTGTAAAATGGGGATATTGGACTGGACTACTTCTAAGGGCCCTTCCAGGTATAAATATAGGCACCATTTGATTTTCCACTTTGAAACTGTCCTTCCTTGTCTTCCCTGGCACTACATTCTCTGATGACTTCTCCTCTGTCTCTTCTGCAGGATCCTTTTCCTCTCCTCCCCACCATAGTAAGTATTTCCCAAGGTTTGGTTCTCTGCTCTTCTAGATCTGTCTTTTATTAATTGGAAATCTCATTCCTGACTAGCAGCTTTATATAAATGATTCACAAATCTATATTCTCAGCCCTGACCAAATAAATGCTAGTTGTTAAATATTCCCACATAGGTAGCCTACTATTATCACCTAAATCTCAGCATGTCCAAAATGCAATTCTTTTTTTTAAATTCTAGTGGTTATTACAACTTTCTCTCTCTCTCTATTTTTAACTTTTAGTATTTTATTTTTCCCCAGTTATATATAAAGACAATTTTTAACATTCATTAAAAACACAACAAAACAAAAAAGAATTCTTAATCATCCCCTTTGTCCCCCTCTCTTCTCATATAGGAGGGGGTTGGACTGAATGATTCCCAAGGATCCTTTGATTTTTAACATTCTGATTCTAGATTCCCACACTATTGTAGGGAGTAGAAACATAAATGCTAAGAGGAGATTAGGGTGTATTTATAAGGAATACATCCACCTAAGAGGGAAGGTTTCATGTTATAGGTGGCTTGAACAGTTTGGAAGGAAGAGAGGGACTTAACTGAACACACACACACACACACACACACACACACACACATTCCACAGGAGGAATGGCATGCACAAGAATGTAGAGGTAGAAATGAGCAAATTTTTGGACAATGAAGTACACTTCACTTTTATTTTAGAGAGATTTCAACCATCATTTTAGCACAAAGGTTCTTTACCTGGGAATCCATATACCATAGATTTCATGAGGTCTTTGAACTTGGATGGGAAAAAAAATTACATCTTTATTTTTCATTAACCTCTAACTGAAATTATATAATTTTCTCCTCAAAATATGTATGAGGTATGTCAACTGTGTCAACTAAATCCCATTTAAGTGGATGCTTCTTAAATTAGGTAGGTATTGTTTCAAACTCTGTATCTATATGGCCAGTGCCTGGCATACCATATGTGTCTAATATATGCTTGATGATTTATTAACTCACTCAAACCAGCAAGAGGCTCTTCTGTGGGATATTTTATACCATTTTTTTTAATTTCTGGAGTGCAGTACCCAGGGAGGCTCCTTGGACTCTCCTTGAGTCTTCCAACTAGGTCTGGCCTTCCCCTGGGGCCAACGACCTAGCATTCCTTTTATTGTCACCCCTGCTTAGCGTTTTGGTTGGCCTCCTAATTTTATTGCTATGCCCCATCAGGTCGTTCCTTTTTCAAGGATTTGAAACCCCCCATGAGAAAAAAAGTGGGGAATGTAATACAAGGAAAATTAGGAACCCCTGAGAAACCCCTAGCTACTGACAAGCACCCCCAGAAAGAATGGACTCAGATATCTTTGGCATTTAGCAAACCCCCTGGGACTCCATGACTCCACCAAGGAATGTCAATAGATAGGACCATCCCACTGAAGGATAACCTGGCAGACCCTTTCTAGCAGATATCCCTGGGGCTCTGTGACTCCACCAAGGAATGTAAATGAGATTATCCCACTAGTACAATAACCTGACTGAATCTTTTGATCAGCCAGGACCTTTGTTCCTGTCCCCCGCCACCCTGTACCCCCACATATCCTATATAAGCCAAGCCATCACCCCAACACATCGCCATTCATTTGTGGTGCAGTATCCCGATGGCTGCCGGCTAATAAATTCTCCACTTAAAACTTATACTCTGTGGTGTGTCTCGCTTGCTTCTGGTACAACATTTTGGAGGCCCCAGCGAGATGAAGCAGTATTTCGTGTTACCGCCCTGGAGACACACACAGAATTCTGGACCTCAACAAGGAGTCTCTGCCCCCGATCCACCTTCTCTCACTTCAGAGGGCCGGCTCCTGGGGATTTCTTTTCCTACGACTCTGATGTGGAGTGATGGTCTCGGAGAATGGGCTCTTTGCTGACCTGTCCCTTTTCAGCCTATGGAGAATTCTGGTTTTTTAGACCCTAGAGGTAAGGTTTTTCTGGTTTGGTTTCTGGTTTGGAGCTAGCCATTTGGGTCTCTGTTTTCATGCTAAACCCTGACGAGGCTGTGGTACAGAGCTAGGGGGGCTGGGACACCACCTTTCCTATTGGGGTGTGGGAAGATTGGGGTGTTTTCCTTGAAGAGGAAACCTGGTTTATTTTCTTTCCTCTGAGGGGACCTGCTTAGCCCCAATTAACTCGTGCTATTGGTTATGTTTTGTGTTGGGGTATGGGAAGATTGGGGTGTTTTCCTTGAAGAGGGAACCTGGTTTATTTTCTTTCCTCTGAGGGGACCTGCTTAGCCTCAGTTAACCCATGCTACCGGGTCTGTTTGGGGTGTGGGAAGATTGGAGGTGTTTTCCTTGAAGAGGAAACCTGGTTTATCTTCTTTCCTCTGAGGGGATCTGTTTAGCCTCCAATTAACCCATGCTGTTGGTCTCCGTTTTGTGTTGGAGGTGTGAGAGAGATTGGGGGTCGTATCTTTGAGGAGGAAATTTTTCCTCCGAGGGGACCTGCTTAGCCTTCAATTCGATCCACACCGTGAATTTTGTTTTGAGTTTGTCTCTGTTCGTGTGTCTATGTCAAAATTGTGAAATGTCTATGTTTTGTTAAAAAAAAAAAAATCTGAAACATAGGCAGCCAGAGATATCAGGCTGCCACTAGGGAAACAGACTACCTTCCTTGTGGCTCCCGTTTGGCCAACGTAGAACTACGGGGAATGGGTTAAAATTTGGCAAATTCTGGGTTTTAAATTGTTAAAAAAGTTTGGAAATTGGTTAGTTGAATTTGGGAAGAAAGAACTCCTGAAATTGTGAAGTCATTCCAGGAGCTCACTCTTGCTGAAACATCTCCTCCCAATGAATGCCTTCTGGCTAAAACCTCTGTTAAAGTCTTCAGTGGGACTCTCGCATTTGTCTTAGTCCTGGATTCCCTTAGATTCAAGTACAAAAGAGGTGTTTGGGAGTGAGCAAGGGGGTGAAGTTTACTTGAATTACAATCATAGATTGTAGATCACTAGGGCTGCAGTAAAGGTTAGAGCAGTTAAATCAAACTCCTCTCCTCCCAGATCAGATTAGAAGAGAATGCAGGAGAACTGTAGGGAAAAACTTCCCCTCCCCACCGGGCAAAAGGAGGAGAGGGACAGAAATTCACAGACTGACAGTCAGTCCTGTGCCCCTGAGTACCTTTGTAGCCCATCCTTGTGGTAAAGTTTAAAGGTAAAATTTGTGAAAGAGAGAGATAGAAAACCTGTATAAGGAATTTAGGAGGGTTGTAGAATAGCAGCTTGAGATTACCTGTCTAGTCAGGAGTCCATGTGCTCCTCTTGGCTGCCATGTGCTCCTGGCCGCACCCTTCCCCCACCCTCCACATTGAAAAGTTATCAGATCCTTTAGCTGAAGCTAAAGGAAACTTGTAAAGAAATAGGGCTGGTTAGTTAGTGCTTGGAAAGGTAGGCTCCTTGCCCTCAAGGGGCTGCCAGGCCCCACCTAGGGAGGAGCCCTTAGAAAACTAAAAGGGATTTTTTTCCTGCTCTTATCTTCCTTGGGAGTGGGGGGGGGGAATCCTTTTAGGCATTTTTGTATAAGATGAAGCTTGGAAAAAGTGGGTGCAAAATTAAGTTTCTCTTTCTTTCATAAGTTCATTCATGGCCAGGCAAAAGTTCCTATACCTGGGCCAGAGGTAGTGGTGCTGAAGAATATACAGCTAAATAAAGTGTATTTGGGATGTTAATGTATTAATATATGTGATACATGTATTTATATTAATACATTAATATATAATATCAGAAGTAATAAGACCAACAATTCCTATATTGTATCTGGAAATGCAATTGGTGTCATCTGAAATTTATTGTTTCTGTATTTCTAAAATTATACTGTATTCTAATTTGAGTTTGATATATGTGAATTGGATGCTTTTAAAGGATGTGATGAAAAGTTGGTAATTTTAAACTATCATATTTGGTTTAGAAATGTATCTACCTAGCCTGAAATGAGTGGTTCAAATTTTACATACATAATAATGTTTAGGGTATCGTTACACTTCTATAATATAAAAATATTTTGTTAGAGGTGCATTAGGTTAAGAAGTTGGACAATTGCTGTAACCTAAGAATTTATTACCTCCAAGTTTTGTCTGGAAGTTCAGTTGAAACTGTTCTTGTTATAAATCTTTTTTGTATAATTTTAGAAGGCCTGTGAATTTCCACCTGTAAGCCAATTGGTTGCGATTCAAACCTATTGTGAGTTCTCGGAGTTTCTGGGTGAGAGCCTTATTAGAAATATTAGAATTAATGCTTATCTATAGAAGTACCCATTCAATGTCTTATTCAAGTTTTTTTTTTTAGTAAGGAGGTTCGAAATGACAGTCTAAATTCCTTACTCCTCCCTGCCCTTAGTTTAGATAAGAAGAAAAGAATTTCACCTTAGCCCACCTGTCAGAAGGGAAGGAAAGGGGAGGGGCAGCAATAAGAGGAAGGTAGGGGTCAAGAAGCCTCCAACCTGGCTTCTTAAAAAAAACTGATAACATTAGACTAAGACTTGAGATGGGTTTGGCCTGGTAGTTTAATTAGTGAAGTCTGCCATCTGATGGAGAAGAACCCACCCTCAGGGGGAGGTGAGATGACAGATCTTTTTAATAAGTGTTCCCTTTTTTAGAATGAGTTATCATGAAGAACAAATCCCCTTTTTGTGTCTTTGTGTGTTTAAGAAGCTGGAATGGGATTCCAGTATACACAGTTATGACAATGAAAGTACTAACTTATGAATTGTTTTGTCTTATGGTTGAAATGTAAAGGAAGACTGAGTACTAGGTTTTAAAGATTTGGAAAGGTAAATTAAGGTTGAGGGAAAATAGGAAAGGCAGATAAGAAAGTTTGGGGACAAATGGGAGCTAGCTAAGCCTCTCCTGTCCCGAGAATGATAGTTTCAGAAGGTCAAAGTAAGTTGGAGATGAGTGTGAGGGAGTATTTAGAAGATGGAAAAGTTATGTAGCTTGATTTGATAATTATTAGCTCAATGAAATTTGGGACAGTCTTATCTGAAGGATATTTATTTGCTATTTAAGATTTTTTGGGACTACAATTTAACATTGTCTTCAGCTCTGATTACAGGACTAGGTCACATGAAGCCAGTAATGGCATGGCAGGCATTGCAAGCTGAGGAATTGAAAGGTCTGTGCCTGGGAAAAGTCTTGAAGATGACCTTGGACACAGCCTAGGTAGGATCTTCCTGACTTTATTTCCCAACTCTGCTATTTCCTTTCTGAAAAGGAAAGTCCCCACCTGGTTACTCCTAAGCCCTGCTTTCAGCGCCTGGTGACTATAAGACTGGCTATCAGATATGACTCGTGCCTGGAATCAAACAGAGCTAAGGAAGTTCTTTCCTTCTGTTAAGATATATGACATAGTCCCTCATTTCTTTCATAGCAAATTTAAATTATCAAGAAGTTTTGTAAGCACTATGCTAAATCTGTTAGGTAATAGATAGATGAGTATTGAAATATCTCTGAGTTATTATAATAGGATACAGGTATGAATAGCTTACAATTTTAACTTATGTTCATGACCAAATAAAAAAATTGAAATAATATAGGGATAACATCCAAAAAGGGGAAAATGATTAGGCAAAGCAAATAAGGCAAAGATGTAATGTGATAAATGTCTAATAAAAGGAAGGGATAGCGAATTTTGAAAAAGGCAATAGGATCAGATTGATTCCCCTAAGAATTATGTACAGATGTGTATGATTGGCTCTAAAAAAATTTATCAATTCTCAAAATTCGAGCTGATAACTGTGTTTTGGTAATAAGATCTTAAATTTGGATGCTAATACAAGAAAATTGTATAAGATAATGGTACAAGTGAAAATATATCCCCTTTATAAAGTATCTGTAAGTTATAGTAAGTTAAATTGTCTGAGAATTTCTAGATCTGAACCAGAGAGGCAGAACTTAGCCCTGCATGGCTGGGACCTATGTTGTGTTTCTTTCTTAATCATCAAATTACATGTGTTCTGGGAACCCCGTGTGAGGAGTGGACATCTGGGCCTATAGTAGCCTCGCCCCGCAGTTCCAAGAGCCTGAGAGGGACAGCACCAGACACAGATGGCTTTCTCATGGGATCCGGAACCAGAACCTGAGCAAAGACCTGCTTTTTTTCCTTCTGCGTCCTTGTGTTCCCAAGACTGTTTTTCCTGAATTTTTATTATGTTCCCTCTGCTTACTTACAATTAGTTTACAATTTCTGCCCATCCCTGGGGATGTCCAAATACAGAAAAGGGAAAACCTGACTCCACCTAGATACGGATTTTAAAACTTCACCCTGTGGAAAATAGAGTTTTTTCCATACCTTTAATTGGTCTTTAGGCGAAACTTTCAGTTTGCCTTTGACCAAAAAGGGGGAAATGCGGGATGTTTTATACCATTTTTTTAAATTTCTGGAGTGCAGTACCCAGGGAGGCTCCTTGGACTCTCCTTGAGTCTTCCAACTAGGTCTGGCCTTCCCCTGGGGCCAACGACCTAGCATTTCTTTTATTGTCACCCCTGCTTAGCGTTTTGGTTGGCCTCCTAATTTTATTGCTATGCCCCATCAGGTCGTTCCTTTTTCAAGGATTTGAAACCCCCCATGAGAAAAAAAGTGGGGAATGTAATACAAGGAAAATTAGGAACCCCTGAGAAACCCCTAGCTACTGACAAGCACCCCCAGAAAGAATGGACTCAGATATCTTTGGCATTTAGCAAACCCCCTGGGACTCCATGACTCCACCAAGGAATGTCAATAGATAGGACCATCCCACTGAAGGATAACCTGGCAGACCCTTTCTAGCAGATATCCCTGGGGCTCCGTGACTCCACCAAGGAATGTAAATGAGATTATCCCACTAGTACAATAACCTGACTGAATCTTTTGATCAGCCAGGACTTTTGTTCCTGTCCCCCCCACCCTGTACCCTCACATATCCTATATAGGCCAAGCCATCACCCCAACACATCGCCATTCATTTGTGGTGCAGTATCCCAATGGCCGCCGGCTAATAAATTGTCCACTTAAAACTTATACTCTGTGGTGTGTCTCACTCGCTTCTGGTACAACACTTCTGCAATCATTTCCTAATACCAAGATGATGACTAATAGTAATGAGCATGACTCTAGCACTTCAGAGTTTATAAAAGCACTTTTCACATAACATTTCATTTCATCCTCAAAACAATGCTGGGAGGTAGGCAGTATTATTACCTTTATTTTACAGAAGAGGAAACTGAGACTGAGAGAGGTTGAGTGACTTGCCCAGAGACATATAGTTAGTAAGGATTTGAGGTGAGATTTGAACTCAGGTCTTCCCAACTCAATGTCCAGCACTCTATCCATTGCACCAGAATTATGATGATGGTGATAAAGAGGAGGAGGAAGTGACATCTCTCAAATGAAATAATTTAAGAGGCAATATGGCTAGAGTGCTGGACTTGGAGTCAGAAAGATCAGTATGACACTAGACAAATCATTTCATCTCTGTGTACCTCAGGAAACTTCTCTGTTAAGTCCTAGACAATCATGATCTTGCTGTTCCCTCGCTGATCTGTGTTCTTAGAAGCTTTAAAGTAATTTGGGGGTGAGAGGGGGGCATAATTGCTTCTTAAGTTCTCCTTTCACTTTTCACTGCAGTATTTGTGATCAAAGGTGCTGAGGTTTTCAAAACTCATCTAAAGCATCTTTGATTTTAAAGAGGAAATTCTCCCATTTTAACAATAAATTTAGAATAGTTGTGTAGAATCTATAGGCATAGTGTTTTACAATGGAAAGAATGTTAGATTTGAATCCAGAAGACCGTGCCTTGGTGTTGAATTTGGAGTCAGGAAGATCTGAATTCAAATCCTGCCTCAGGCACTTACTAATTACTTAACTAGTCACTTACTTAACCTCTATCTGCCTCAGTTTCCTCAGCAGTAAAATGCAAAATAGCATCTGTCTAATAGGGTTGGTCTGAGCTTCAGATGAGGTAATACAAATAAAGTATTTTACAAATCTTGAAGTGCTAAATAAATTTTAGTTATTATTATTTTACTACTTGTGTAATCTTGGACAAGTCACTTGATGTTCTAGGTCTTAGTTTTATCACGTATAAAAAGAGGGAGCTGGACTAGATAATCTCTGATATTCCTCCCAACTCTATTTATGAGACTAGGATCATAGGTTTAGAGATGGAATAGACTTTTGAGGTCATATTGTTAAGGGATATCAAACTCACATACCCTCCAGTGCCCACAAAACTGCCTGGATCCGGATTAAAATGTAATTAGGAAATGAATAAAAATACAACACAACATAAACAATGTTAATTTGTGGTTTTCTATGTAGCCAGTATTTAGCCCACAGGGATCTGCTTCTATTTGAGTTTGACACCACTAATCTAGTTAATATTGGTCTGCTCTCATTTTATAGTTCAGGAAACTGGGGCCCAGAGGGCTTTAAGTGATCTCTCCAAAGTCACACAGGTCCTGTGTACATGTTTATATAGCTCTTGAAGTAGCATATGATGGTTTATAAAACACATTATATAGATTATATTGTGGTGAAATCATCAAAACTGTTGTTTTAACACTAATATGACACATGGTTCTATTATAAAGCTGCTATCAATTGTTTCTATATGTTCATCTAGTCATTGCATGACGCAATGTGAAATCTATTATAATTACATTTACTTTATTAACAACTCATCTAGTCAAAAATGTTTGATAAACTACTCAAAACAAATTAGGTGAAGAAAACGTTTGTGGAGTCTGTGTGACTATCAAAAGAACAAAATGTACCTAAATAAACACATTTTATTGGTTGTTTATAACTTTACTATAAACACATTAAATAGCTACAGAGATATTTTCATATTAACATATGGTGTACATATTAACTATTATATTAACTTCAATGCTTTTATGGATATATTAAGGCAAATTCTCAAAATGATTATGACTGATCGATTAAGTAAAAGAAGCCAATTAACAATAAATAACCAATTATATGCTGTTTTCACTTTGAGAGATATGAATGAGTGTATGAATCAACAAGGATTTTTGTCAAGTGTCATTGTGTCAAAAGTTGCCCTAGGGGTTGAGAATACAAAGACAAAAATAAATAAATCCTTATCCTAAGGGAGACTGCTTTCTAGATCATATAAAGAAGAAAGGCTATATCAGAGAAGTAATTCCAACCATTGAATTTTTTTTTAATTTGGAAAAGCCCCTTATTTCCTCCCAACCTTGATTCTATAAAAAAAATTATGTAGCGAGGAAAAGGAGACAAAGTCATTGGTAAGCCTAGTATAAAAAAGGAGGGGGAGGGCTCTTTGTAAACTACTGTTGCATTTGTCAGGTCGTCTTCTCTAGTTTCACCATTATTAAGTAATATTTACTTAGTTTAAATAGTAAGTAAAGCAGTGAATACCAGGTGACTGTAACACAATTTATACATGGATGGTCCTTAGTTTCCTCAGTTTCCCAAGGTTGGTTCTCCATTAAACTTCAAGCTCCTCTGAGAGCAGGAACTGTTTTTTTTTTCCCCTTTCTTTGTATCCCCAGCACTTAGTTTAAGCACTTAGTAAGGTCTTCATACTTGCTTGTTTACTGACTGAACAGGATAACCTCCCAAAACCCTGTATAGTTCTAAATCTATAACCCATTGAAGACTTTTACTTTTAGGGTCTCTGTGCTACCTTCAGTAAGTTTCAATTTTGTTTTGTTTTGTTCTGATTTTTAATAATCAGTTTTCTACCCTTATCCTGTTAATATAGGTCTGGCATACTACATACAGTTATGGATATGAGATAATTTGTTGAGATGATGATTTCAATTTTAATTTCATACTAAGACTCATTAATGTTGATCAATCTGTTAATGCATGATTGTGTTTTTTATTTCAGGTTAAAAAAGCTTCTTGAGCAGGAGAAGATCTACCAAGCTCGAAAAGAAAAAGAAAACACCAAGAGGCTCAATAAATTGAGAGATGAACTGGTGAAACTCAAGTCATTTGCCCTCATGCTGGTAGATGAAAGACAAATGCACATTGAACAACTTGGCCTACAAAGCCAGAAGGTACAAGACCTTACACAGAAACTAAAGGAAGAAGAGGAGAAGCTAAAAGCTATTACTTCAAAATCCAAAGAAGATAGGCAAAAACTGCTTAAGTTGGAAGTAGATTTTGAACATAAATCTTCAAGGTTCTCTCAAGAGCATGAAGAGATGAATGCTAAATTGGCCAATCAGGAATCACACAACAGGCAGCTTAGGCTTAAGCTAGTAGGTTTAACTCGAAGAATTGAGGAACTAGAAGAAACCAACAAGAACCTCCAGAGGGCTGAGGAAGAACTTCAGGAGCTAAGAGATAAAATAGCCAAAGGGGAATGTGGGAACTCCAGCCTTATGGTGGAGGTAGAAAACCTCCGGAAGCGTGTGCTGGAAATGGAAGGCAAAGATGAGGAGATCACCAAAACGGAATCACAATGTCGAGAACTGAAGAAGAAATTGCAAGAAGAAGAACACCACAGCAAGGAGCTGAGGCTTGAAGTTGAGAAGTTACAGAAGAGAATGGCTGAACTAGAGAAGCTGGAAGAAGCTTTCAGCAAGAGCAAATCGGAGTGCACTCAGCTGCACTTGAATCTGGAAAAAGAGAAAAACTTAACCAAGGACCTGATAAATGAATTGGAAGTGGTGAAGAGTCGAGTTAAAGACCTCGAATCTTCTGAAAGCCGATTAGAAAAAGCTGAAATGAGTTTAAAGGATGATCTGACAAAGCTGAAGTCATTTACTGTGATGCTGGTCGATGAAAGGAAAAATATGATGGAAAAAATAAAACAAGAAGAAAGAAAAGTGGATGGGCTCAATAAAAATTTCAAGGTGGAACAAGGGAAGGTTATGGATGTGACTGAGAAACTAATTGATGAAAGTAAGAAGCTTTTAAAACTTAAGTCTGAAATGGAGGAAAAGGTATATAGCTTGACAAAAGAGAGAGATGAGTTAATGGGTAGATTGAAAAGTGAAGAAGAAAAATCCTCAGAGCTAAGTTGTAGTGTTGATCGATTAAAGAAGAGGTTGGATGGCATGGAGGAGGTGGAGCGAGAAATAACCAGAAGCAGATCCCGAAAAGGACCTGAACTCACCTGCCCAGAAGATAACAAGATTAAAGAATTAACACTGGAAATAGAAAGACTGAAAAAGCGTCTCCAACAATTAGAAGTAGTTGAAGGAGACTTGATGAAGACAGAGGATGAATATGATCAGCTGGAGCAAAAATTCAGAACTGAGCAGGATAAGGCTAACTTCCTCTCTCAACAGCTGGAAGAGATAAAGCACCAGATCGCAAAAAATAAAGCTATTGAGAAAGGTGAGGCTGTGAGTCAGGAGGCTGAGCTAAGACACCGATTCCGGTTGGAAGAGGCCAAGAGTCGAGACTTGAAGGCTGAAGTACAAGCCCTGAAAGAGAAGATTCATGAGTTAATGAACAAAGAAGACCAGCTTTCTCAGCTACAGGTGGACTACTCAGTTCTTCAGCAAAGGTTTATGGAAGAAGAAAGCAAGAACCGAAACATGGGACAGGAAGTTCTGAACTTGACAAAAGAGTTAGAACTTTCTAAGCGTTATAGCCGAGCCCTAAGGCCAAGTGTGAATGGAAGGAGGATGGTAGATATTCCTGTGGCATCTACTGGAGTGCAGACAGATGTAGTAAGCAATGAAGCAGCAGAGGAAGAAACCCCAGCTGTGTTTATAAGAAAATCTTTTCAAGAGGAGAATCATATTATGAGCAATCTTCGGCAGGTGGGGCTAAAGAAGCCTATGGAGCGTTCATCTGTACTGGACAGATATCCTCCAGCAGCAAATGAGCTTACAATGAGAAAATCTTGGATCCCCTGGATGAGAAAAAGAGAAAATGGTCCCCAAACAACTCCAGAGAAAGGGCCTCAAGCCAATTCTAGTCCAGGACATCCTGGAGAGGTGGTTCTTTCACCAAAGCAGGGTCAGCCTCTTCATATTCGAGTGACTCCTGATCATGAGAATAGCACAGCTACTTTGGAGATAACTAGTCCAACATCTGAAGAATTTTTTTCTAGTACCACCGTCATTCCTACTTTAGGGAACCAAAAACCACGGATCACCATTATTCCCTCACCAAATGTCATGTCTCAGAAGTCAAAAGGGAGTGACACAACATTGGGGCCAGAACGTGCCATGTCACCAGTCACAATAACTACATTCTCAAGAGAGAAGGCCCCTGAGGGTGGCAGGGGAACTTTTATGGAGAGACCCACATCCCCCATTCAGATAATGACAGTATCAACATCTGCTGCACCAGCAGAGATCTCTGTATCTCCAGAATCAAAAGAAATGCCCATAGGAAGGACTGTCTTCAAAGTAACCCCAGAAAAACAGACTGTCCCAACTCCAGTACGAAAATTCAACTCCAATGCCAACATCATAACCACAGAGGACAACAAAATTCACATTCACTTGGGTTCCCAATTTAAACGATCCCCAGGAGCATCTGCTGAAGGGGCAAGTCCACTTATTACAGTTAGACCAGTCAATGTGACAGCTGAAAAAGAGGTTGCCACTGGCACTGTCCTTCGTTCTCCTAGGAACAACCTTTCCTCGAGGCCTGGAGCAAGCAAAGTGACAAGCACCATCACTATAACACCTGCTACCACATCATCCACTAGGGGAACCCAGTCAGTGGTAAGTAGAACAGATTTCCAGGATATTTATTGAGATTTATCTAGAGGAAAAAAATGGGAGACGGAGAGAAGAAACTCTTAAATATTCCCATATCAAATAGCTTAATCTCTTTAAAAACAACGATGTTCATCCTTCTATTCAGAATTGCTTTTTACATGACCCTAAGAGAATTGTAGAGGGAAAGAAACTGAAGTTTAATTAAAGGCTTGGGTTCAATTCTTGCAAACACCAATTCTAGAAGTACATTTTTTTAAAGATTTCTTTCTCTTCTTTTTTATTTTTTTTTTGGAAGCAGTCGGGGTTAAGGGACTTGCCCAGAGTCACACAGCTTATAAATATCTGAGGCTGGATTTGACTCCAGGGCCGGTGCTCTATCTACTGTGCCACCTAGCCACCCCAATTGGTAAATTTTCTACGTATGCATTTATACCTCAGAAATCAGCAAATTCACCTCTAGAAGTACATTTCAAATAGCAACATTCCAGTCACGAAATGTCACAAACAAGAATTTTTTCAATTATGTTCACCTTGGTTTTCTTCTATTAACTGTTAAAGTAACATGGCAAAGTTGGAAAGGGGAAAAAGGAAGATCTGAATCCAAGCCCTTCTGACATATAATGGTTGTGTGACTGTGGGCAAGTCACTTACATTTTCTAGTACCCCAACTCATTCTCAGAAATTATTAGTTGCCAATCTGCATCTCTTCAGGGAATTTCCCCACAGTGAGTTCCCAAGGTGTCTATAGCATGTTATAAACCCTTCCACTCCAATGTTTAAGTGTTCCTGTTGTTCCTGGTGCCATTGCAAAATGTTCCCTCTATTTTTAAAAAAAGGGTTTTTTTAAAAATCATACAACTTTATGATTACTAATTTGCCATCATTTCACAGAAGATGACACTATATGAGTTTGGGGATTTCTAAAACTCTCATTAAAATGTGTAGAATTTCTAACTAGGAATTTCCTCCATAAAATTAATTCATCTCTTATCAATGTAGGCATTTCTCTCACCCCCTACTATCTTTTATCTCTCAGTGAGCTCCATAGTCATCTGCAGAAGTCCTTTTAACTGGTTGGCTTACTAGTTTTAGAAAGAATGCAAGTTGATGAGGACTATCTCATCCATATCCTAAGCCCAGTGAAAAGATAACTGAACTTAGAGTCATAGACCTGAGTTTAAATTCTGGTGCTGCCCCTTAGGACCCCAGTGACCTTGGGTAATTCTTCGCTTCCCTGGGCTTCCATTTCATCATCTATAATAAGAGGGGGTTGGGCTAGATGACCTCTAAGGTCCCTCCCAACTCTAGATTTATCATTATTTGATACAAAGTTTCAGCACGTAGTAGGGGATCAATCAATGTTTGTTGAATGAATGAATAAAAAAAAGGCAGGTCATTTTGTGAAAAATCAATATGTTTTATTGTAGTTGTTCTAAGCTCTGATTTTGTCAGAGTTGGGAAATGGCTGATATGGAAGCCCTCACTGACCAGAAACTCTTCTATAATGTATTTTGAAACAAGTCAGGGTATTTTTAGAGAATACCTTTGTAGACTGTGAACACATTAGCAAATATAAGTGTGGTAGAATATTTAACAGCTGGATCTAGATGCAGAGCTGAGACCTTAGAGGTCATCTAGGGTAGAGTAGTTGAACACTGCCCACAATACTCCAGAGTTAAGTCTGAAGCCTATTAAAATGTAATTGGTAAATAGTTAGCAAAATAAATAAAAATACAATAGAACATAGATAATGTTAATAGGTGGTTTTCTAGGTCAATATGCAATCCAGGGGTTTCTTACATATAGTTTAGTGCTTCCACTCCCCCAACCCCCTTCCATTTGAGTTTGACATGGCTCTAGGACATTTAATATAACCAATTGGAAATGTAACTATGAGGAAATCTGTGAGTCTTGAACTTTTAAACAATCACCAGCGTCCCCTCAGCCTCCTTTTAAGGAAGACTAGAAGCTGGTTGTTTTAACTATATAATGTTTCCAAACTCAATAGAAATTATGCTTCTATGATACACATACCTTCAGATTCTACTTTTAAAATATGAGCTTCTAATAGTCTTCTAACAACAGCTTTGAGCCATACAAAAGTTTTCCTTTTAGAGTCAAATAGCATTCCAGGTTCCCCATCCTTCTCAAGGGTTGAAATGCTGTCTTGTCTGACTCTTACACAGGCAGCCACAAGGAGCCTGAGTTGGTTGCTAAGAAGCTCACTTTCTCTTGGCTAGGGTTGATGCAGAGAAATGAAGAGTTGTAAAGTGGTGGTGGTTGGGAAGACCTAGCAGGTTAATTAGCCAGTCACTTCCCCAGAAAAACTCAACCTCATCTAACAGGATGTGATATTTCCCATATCTTAGATTCTTAAAGATGCAAGAGCCTTAGAATTTTGGAAGGCAGTTTCTCTATTGGTATTTGTAACACAGATAATAGAATTACATAGTTTTCTCATCAGCCGCATCATTTGGATTATAAGCAAAAACCCCCTAAGAACAAGGGTTCTTACCCTGAGGTTCATAGATCCGCAAGATGTCTTTGCAGATATTTCAGTGAAACTTAGATCTATAAACTTGGTTGGGGTATGAGGGGATTATGTCTTCATTTTAGTTTAATTTGTGTGAAATCCTATATATACATATTTCTGCGGTAAATCAGTCAGGTCAGTCAACAGGCTTTTATTAAGCACATTGAAATTCTATTTGTTGCAATGCAGGGGTTCCTCACCTTTATTGTGTCATAAACCCCTCTGTCAGTATGGGGAAGCTTATGGACCTTTACTCAGAATAATATTTTAAAATTGTCCCCACTTCTCCTATATATCTTGTTTGTACATACTTTTTTTCATGTCATTCCTTTAGACTATGAGCTGCTTGAAAGGAGGGACTTTTTTTTTTTTGGCCTTTCTTTGTATCCTCAGCACTTCCAATGAAATAGAAATGGATTGGCCAGAGAGGGAAGTAGTCATTCACCCTAGGGCACAGCACATCTGGAGGAAGGGGAATATAGGGTAAAAAGATATTTTAATATTACTTTAAAATATAATGCATATATTTTGAATGCCTGAAAAAATTCCTGTCTCCATAATATGTATTTGTTTTGTAATAAGGCAAGTTGCGCATGTTTTGGTGAAGATTTAAGGCTTTCAGGACATTATAAAGAGGGAAATATAATTTTCAAAGCTTGCCTGGCCAAAAAAAAAATCTTGTCTCAACATTGCAACAAAAACTCTTGTAGAACCAAAGGACTACCACGCCCCAGCTGATGGCTTCATAAGCTTCCACCATAGAAAAAGAAAGTTGGGATAGTCCTTTGGAGTTAGAGATAATAAATAATAATTGACATTTATATACAGGAGCTCTTGCGAGTACAGTGGAAACAGCACTGGCTTTGGAATTAGAAGACCTGGGTTCAAATCTCACATCTGATTCTTGCTACCTGTGTTATCTTGGGCCTCAGTTTCCTTATTTGAAAAATGAGGAATTTGGACTAGTTGTCCTCCTGTCCCTTCCAATTCTAGATTCACGATTCCAAATAGCACTATAAAGTTTGGAAAATGCTTGGTGATATTTAAGCCTCATGACAACCTTGGGAGCTGAGACTGGCATTATTGTGCTCATTTTACAAATGAGGAAACTGAGGCTCATCAAAGTTAAGGGTCTTACTTAGGGGTACACAGCTAGCTAGTAAGTGTCAGAGGTTGAACTTGAACTCCAGTCTTCCTGAATCCAAGACCAGCACTTTAGTCCCTTTCATATCCAGGGAGCGTGATGGTGTAGAGGGAAGAACACCAGACTCAGGAAATCTTGTAGTTTTATCACGGCTATGCTGCTTAATACTTGTTTAATTGTGGGTTGACCATTCATCCTCTCAGAGACTCAGATTCCTCATCTGTATGATAATAAAATAATAGCACATGTTCTACTTCCCAGTATATGTAAAATATATGTTACATGGGTTACATGTAGTAATGCTGTATATAATTGTATAAATCCCTTTCTAGATAAACTCTGACGAGATGCTCACCGGGTGTATTCCTACATAACAGAATGCGAGGTTTTGATGTATGCACTCACAGAAAAGTCAACCAAACCAACTTCACATCTGTTTCTTTTTTCTTTCACAGTCAGGACAAGATGGGTCATCTCAGCGGCCTACACCCACCCGCATTCCTATGTCAAAAGGTATGAAAGCAGGAAAGGCAGTAGTAGCAGCCCCAGGAGCAGGAAATCTGACCAAATTCGAGCCTCGAGCAGAGACTCAGTCTATGAAAATAGAACTGAAGAAATCTTCAGCCCGCAGCACTACCTCTCTTGGAGGGGGGAAGGGCTGAGGGCAGTGGCTAAGGGGGTATGTTGTGCAGCTATTATGGCTACCATGAAAATCTACCTCCTGTCTGTTAGTGGCAACTGTTTACATGTACTAATTTGAGTTGTGAATACATCATTTACCAAATAATGAACTAATAATTACATGTCTTACTTGATTGTGTATCTTTATCTCTGTGCAGAGGAGAAAACTTATAGTCAAAATAATGCTTGCAGCACGACGCACTAGAAATAGCACTGGAGTGGGTGTTAGAGGACCTGGTTTGTAGTCTGAGCTTTGTTATTAGTTGTGAGACTTTGGAAATGTCACTTGACTTCTCTGCCCTCAGTTTCCTCAGCTGCAAAATGAGGGGATATGGACTAGATGATGACTAAGGGCTTTTTCAGCCCCACCAGTCAGTCTAGGAGTCTCAACAGTCCTAGTTTAGTATTAATTTGTCTGTGCTGTTTTTAATTAAAAAAACAGGTCACATAAAATAAGATACAATTACAGCTACGTATAATTTCCTCTACCTCTAAGGAACTCTTGGCTTACCATACATGCCTCAAATAATAGCATTGTTATCTAAAATTTAAAAAGAAAATTCTTCCCTAAATTAATTTCAAAGAATAATTTCCTTCGAATTTTAAAATACAATAAAAATGAATGACAGAGGCACCATAAATAGAATTGTTACTATTACTGAATTTCTTTTTTTTGGTGGGGAGGGGTCAGTGGTCAAAAGAGGGTAGACTTCCTGCAGTCTCTGAAAGATTCCCTGAGTTTTACAGAGGATAATCTGAAAACCATTGATTTAACGGTAATATTGCTACAATCAAGTTTAAAAAAATGCAATGTATTTAAATTGTATGCAGTATGACTGTAGCTTCCAGATGGCTATCCTGCAGCCCAACAGAGATCATAATAAATGTCTTAAAGGAATTGCTGATGTATTCTGGTGAGATTCCAGGAAAAAAAAAAGCATAGGACCAGAAACTGAGTGCTAGAAGGGACCTTAGACATTGGCTAGTCTAAATCCATCATTTTATAGATGAAGCAATTGACCCAGAGAGGTTAAGTGATTTGCCCAGGCCACAGAGGTAGTAAGTGGCAGAGTCAAGATTTGAATCCAGGCCCTTCTGACTCCAAGTCCAGGACTGTTTCCATTGTGCAAAGCTTCATATGCTGCTTAGTTGGATTCTGATTTTCTCCCCAAGTCACATTGAAGTCTTTGCTCATGAGTGTAGATCCAGTCTCAGGAGTCTTTGTGGTATGGAGAAGTAGATTTTTTTCCTTTTATCATTTTTATCCATGTTTATCTCATTTCCCTTTTCATTCTTTCAAAGCATGTTTTAATACGCATGAAACTGGGTGTGGATGCAAAAACCAGATGTCATTCTGATGTGATTAATCATATTTAAGTAGACACTGGCAATTTCAGTGCATATAACAGAAAGTGAGCTCAAGGCTAACAGTAGCTTAGCATACAAGGTCTCACACAGGCTGCGCTTCCGTCTTAATTTTTGAACCATTTGAGTGAACTTTACGAGACTACAACAACCCAAAAGTTACAAATCTGGAATTTTCTTTTTTAATTTGTAAAATGTAGGAATTAAATAATGAATTGACCAGAGGACTTCTTTTCATATTTTCAAAAAGGGGAAGGGAGGGAAGTTAATCACCTTTTAACACATGACTCATGCTTCAGTAGTAAAGACATTGCTCTTTCCCATGCCAGATTTCTCGTCATTGGCAAGACCCTGACTTGAATTGTTTATAGGAGTTTATAGGAGTGTTCCACACTTCTTTTCTTGACAGGCCCCCGTGGCCTGTTGCCCTTGGATTCTTAAGGTATAAACTCAAAATGTTATTGTAGGAAAGGGCCCATAACAGAGCCGTGTTGTATTGGTAGAGTCCCGTGTTTGGGGGAAGAGAGTTCAAAGATCAGAAAGATATGAATGCTTAAGAAATGGGACTTTGAAATAACATTTCCCCAGGAGATCCTCATCTTTAAGTTATTGATTCTTGTGCTTGTCTAAAAAAGATATCATCCCACCTTTGATAAAGTTGCTACCCAAAACTTTCAAAAACAAGGACATTCAAAAAAATAGAACCCTTGCCTTACCAGGCATTTGTCTAATTTTGACCGCCATTACCACATAAAGTAAAGATGGAGTGAAATGGGCTCTCACAGGCCCCAGGCTTCTTAGTCTTTCTGACCTTCCCTGCTGCCTTTCCCAGGCCCCCTCCCGCAGCTGCCCCATTCCTGTTTCGATCACAGTGTTAATATTGCTTACTGCTATTTTTGCTCTTACCTGCTCACAATATGCTTCCCGATCTTCCTATGAGAAGACAGTATTGTCAGCGTACAGTATGCTGGGAAAGGTTTAACAGTGCATCCACAGGATGTTTACACATCTGCATCTTGGAACAGCTTAGTCTACAAAGTGCGTCTACTAAGAAAACTTGGCAGAACTAACACATGTTTGCTTTCCAGAAATGATGAAAAGCAACCTCTGTGATAGTTTCTCTTTGTGACTTTAGAACAAACTCTACATTTATTGTATAACTTTGTTTTAAGCCACACGTTAGAAGTGAAAATCCACTGGGGATAGGAGGTGGAGGATTAAATGCACACCAGCTTTTGGCTCCCATTTGTGATCATAATGTTTCTAAGATGCTTTTGGGTAGGTTTTGGTAGGAGTGAGCATGATGTGATACTCAAAAACTGACTAAAACAGTATTCCTTGCTTGGATATGAATTGTCTAGTAAAATTTAAAAGACATGATCAGCCAAATCATCCCATTATATGCATTACTTCCTGGGAATGATAATTACTGACATTTATATAGCACTTTAGAGTTGGCAAAATGTTTTACATACCTCATCTCACTTGAGCCTCACAACAACCCTGTGAGGTAAAGACCATGGGCATTATTATCCCCATTTTATAATGAGGAACCCAAGGCTCAGAGAGCCTAAATAACTTGTTCATGGTCTTAAAACTGGTAATGTCAGAGATGCAATTTGAACCCAAGCCTATATATTCATTCTGCCATGTTCCTACTGTGAATTAGGAAGTTATATTGAATAGCTTCGACTACTAGGGTAATAACCATTTGACATGCACTGTACCCCTACCTTTCCTTATGGGAAAACTTGGGTTCATGTTTTTGTAACTCCTTCAAAACAGTAGCTGCCAGTTTAGTTTAAAAGTTAATAAAAGAGGGAAAAAACCCTGTTTCTGCTTTTGCTGAATAATTAAATTTCTGCTAGCAATTTTGTAGGGTTTGGTGGGGGGGGGGGGGGGGCGTGGAGCAGGCCTGGTAGTTGGGATGCTTACTTGGTTCTCTAGCTATTTCAGGATGTTCGTTAAGTTATTAATTCATCTTTCATTTGAAGGCTCTTAAAAGAACATACACACAACTCTGCCATAGTATGATAGATAATGTAGTCTTGGGGAAAGGAAAATGTTCCAAGAGCATAAGACCCCCAAATAGACTAGAATTTCCCATTTCCTAGCAGAGTCCAGACAACATGTAATATACTACAGAGACTTGGTTGAGGACAAAGGGTGTCTCAGAAGGGAAAATATGAGGATGATAGATACCATGTGTGACAGGAGAGTGGGAAGAAGGGAAAGAGGGAAACAGATATCTCTATATTTTAAGAATGGAACCTTTCATTCTTAATCTCTAGCCATATACATGTATTACAATAGAGCTGAGAACCCTTTTTCCCCTGAAACAAAATTGGGTGTGTAAAGAGTAGAGGAGGGCAGCAAAACAGAAAATTCAGCCACAGGTGGAGGGGAGGGGGTTGACCATACCCTAGACAGTCCCCCACACTGGCTGAGGTGAGCCCTAAGAAGGTCTCATTACTGCAATGCAACAGAGCCCTAAGAAGAGGTCATCACTGAAATGCAACACTCTAGGGAAAGTGCCAAGGATAGGGATACTAGTATGCCTGCTCTGGACATCAGTGCTATTCATTCCACCCTAGTTACAGCTCTAATAGACTGGGTTTGGGGACTAGAGGAAGGAGAGAGTAAAACAGAAGTCATTTTTTGGAGTTTTATCCCACTGTCTAGGAGACTGTCTATTTCCCCAAAATATTCGCACTCATTGTAGAAAACAAACTAGAGTCAAGATGATCTGGTGTTATCACTTCATAGACTTTCTTCTCTTTGAGTCTGTCAGTCTTTGAAGGAATAACAGAGAAATGAGCCCCTGTAGGGAAATAAAAAATAGGGCAAAAAGAAATCCGAAAAATGAAAATAATAATACTCAGTAAGGTAGGCTGCTTCTTTCCCATTCCACAGCACTAAGTAGGGCAGAGTTCAGATGACAGGGGAGATAGAGCTGCTGGGAGATAACTGCTGGATTGGCAATTCACAATCATTCACACCACTGATACTCACTAACAGGCTGATAGTTAAGTAAACTGATTGCCTTCAATGATGTAGGAACAGTTTTAACAGTTGTGCTTCTAGAAAACACATTCAGGAGACATGCACTTTTCCACTTAATCTACAGAAGGGTCTAAATAGGTTAGCATCGTATAGCAGGGGGAAGAGAAAGCTTTGAAAAGGTGACATAGCCGTAGTCTCCAAGTCCATGAAGGATTCTCAAAGCCTAATACAGTGGCCTGTCACATAGTAGGTTCTTGATAAATGCTTATTGATTGGTATTAATTGAACATTAAAGGGGAAGGATCTTAGGGACTGTTCAGTTGTAGGAGCACGGATCTTAGATTTAGAACTGGAAGTATCTTAAAGATCACCTAGTCCAACCCTAATGAATTAATCATTAATCCAGCTGTACTCAAGAAAAAGAGGAAGAGAAGTTGGTTTAAATGGCAGCAGAAGAGACTTAGGTTAATTTATCAAGAAGAATTTTCCTATTAAGAAGATTGTTGACGAATGGAACAGTTGATGGAGCCCAAGAGTAGAAGTTCAGACTTGGGTTCTAGACCTGGCTTTGGCACCAGCTAGCCTTTGTCACTGCCTCACTCTCCTCATATTGTAGAAAAAGTGCTGAATTTTAAATCATGGAACTTGAGTTAAAATTATTATTCTGCCACTTACTCTCTGTGAGCCCTTGCACACTTGACCTTTCTGGGCCTTAATTTCCTCATTTGTAAGATGAGAGGGTTGGATTAGGTGATCTCTGAGGTATATTCCAGCTCTGAATCTAAGATGCCATACTCCTATGACTAAATGTCTCTAAGATCCTTCCCCTTTAATATTCAATCAATCAACAAACATTTATTAAGAACCTACTATGTGCCAGGGTTCTGCATTAGGCACTAGGGATGCAAATAACACTGCTTACAACAAGCTTATCTAACAGTGAAGACAGCAAGGACATATATTAACATATGTCAAATAAATAGAAAGAGAATAAATACAAAAGAATTAAATACACAGTAGTTTAGAAGGGAGGGCACTAGCCATTAGAAGGATCTGGAAAGGCTTATGCTGCACCTTTGAAGGAAAAGAAGGATTCTTTGAGGTTGTAGGTGAGATGGGAATGTGTAGGGGAAAGCCAGAGCAAAGGAATGAAGGTGAGAGATGGAGTGCCATGTATGAAGAACAGAGAGGAGCATTTTGCTGGATCTCAGAATGGAATATGGGTAACAACGTACAATGAACCTGGAAACATAGGTTGGAGACAAGGCTGTGAAATATGTTAAGAGCTAGAGGGTCAATAGAAAGCCACTGGAATTTATTGAGTACGAGATGTAAGATTGACATCATTTCCATTGTATGTCCCTTGTATGTCCTTGTATGTCCCATGAAAGCTAAACAAGCTATTTTCTTGGGTATTATTTTTATATGAGATAATATTTGTAAAGTCCTTAGCATAGTGCCTAGCACAAAGTAGTGCTTAATAAATTCTCATTCATTTTCCTTTTTTCCTTCCCTTCTATAGTTTCAAAGTTGCTGCTTAACAAACTTCCTTGTCTTGACAACCAAAGCTCCCTAAGACACTCCAAAAGTCACTCATTATATGAAGGTATCATGGAATTCCCGAGCTGGGTCCTTAGAGATCATCTAGTCGGAGGCTCTTAGCCTTTTTTAATTCATGGATGCCTTTGACAGTAAGGTGAAGCCTATGCACCTTTCTCAGAATAATGTTTTAAATTCATTTATCCATAGAATTACAAAATAAATCTATTATGTTGAAATATAGCTACCACTTTTTTAAGTTAAAAGATCCTAGGTTAAAAGCTTCATTGTAAATGATAATTATAGTTAGTATTTATATAGCACCTATGCTAAATGTTTTACAATGATTATATCATTTGATCCCACAACGACCCTAGGTGCAATTATTACCCCCATTTTGCAGTTTAAGAAAACTCAGTCAAATGGCTTAAGTGACTTGACAGGGTCACAAAGCTAATAAGAGTTTGAGGACAGATTTAATCTCAGGTTTTCCTGACTGTCCAGGGCTCTATCCTCTGCACCAACTAGCTATGCCATGTTACAGATGAGAGAACTGAGGCACTGGAGAAATTACATGATTCACTCAAGGTTGATTAATTACAATAATTAACAATTAATGAGTAGCAGTTACAGGATTAGGGCTAGTCTCCTGACTCCCATTCATATTCTCCTTCCACTATGTCACAAAAAGAATTCTAAAAAATGACAGTAACCAGGATACATAACCATGCAGGCCTATAGAGATATACAAATGTACACAAAGATTCTTCTAGTAACGCAGGATGGGAGGGATGGGCAGGTATAAGGACTAGACCTCTGATTTCACTGGTGTAGGATGAGTGAATTTCCTCTACCAGTTCAGGGAGGCAGAATGCCTCTGCTCTCCTGTTTAGACTCTTAGAGAATTGCCTGTAGCACAGAGCAGTTGGGTGATATGCCCAGTCACACAGCCAATAGGTGTCAGAGGTGGGACCTTTATGTGTGACCAAAATATTACATTGCTAAACCGTTGGAGAATTTTGAGTTTTCTACATAGACATAATCTTTTAAAAAGTACTCTCCAAAGCTTTAACTTTTTTTAATGAACAACTTGTTGTCCTTACCCACAAGGAAGTAAATCAACTCTATTTTCTGCGATAATATTTTTCCATGGCTATTATGAGAATAGATATAAAATTAAATCAACTGCAGTTATTTTAGAATCTGTGTAAAAAGAAGCAAAGGTTTGTAGCAAACATGATTCAAAACAGAACAGACTAATAGAGTTTGGTACCTATTCTTTGTGCCAATTAATATTTTCCCCTTCATAATTAGTTTCATACATCAGGGCAAGAGTCCAAATTTGCTTGCTTTGGGGAAACTTCATCCACTTGGGGAGATGATCTAAAAAGATTAGCTTGCTTGAAAAAGAAATTACTGGCAATAATCAGGGCCAGAGGGATCCCTATACAAGTGAAGATGAGTTATAGAATTAAAAGGATAATTTTAATTTGTTTCTCATGAAATAGAGAGAATAATGTGTTAGAGTGAATCAAGTCAACCATAGATCAGTTAAGAATTCCATGAGTTTATATCATCTTGTCAAAGAGTGTCCTGGAGTCAGTGAAAAGGACTGGTAGTTACCAGAAGACATTTTAATTAACTGAACTAAGTCCAGATGAAGGGCACTGAGTCCCGGGCAGCAAAGGAAGTTTCTTGAATTCTCTACACAAGATGGAACTTTTAAGCAGAATGGATGCTCATATCTAAATGTGGTAATAACAGGATCGAATATTTAATGGGATGGGAGACAGTTTTCAGTCAAGATTTTCTCTGCTTTGTGGGGTTGATTAGATCTCATGAGGCAAAAGGAAAGACCAGAGACAGTGTAGATATCATAGCAAAAACAGATTTATCACTGGGACCTACCACTTCTACCAAAGGTCCCTAGCAAAGATCCTAGAGTTTGTTACCTTCTATGCATTGACATTATACCATTCTCTTCATTTCAAATACACATGCCCTCCTAATTGGTCATCCAATAATAATAAAAACATTTCTACAATGTGTTGAAATTTATCAATCCTTTTCCTCACAGCAACACAGTGAGGTGGCTATCTTAAGATGCTCTTTTGCCTGAAACCCTAAGTTTCCTTTATTCCTACAGGTCAAGGAAATAAAATGGCATTGGACTTCCTTTCTTCTGAATAGGAGCAGGAGCTCTGAGGCATATCCCAATTCCCAGGGGGATGATGCACTCTCTACATGCTCCTAAGGAAGCCTTAAGGAGTCTTTGTCTACTATGCACCTCTCGAACATTCTAGAATGAGGAGCAGAGTCATGGAAAATCACAGGGACTCAAAAGAAAAGTGGAAAGTTACAACAACCACAAAAAGACTTACTGTAGGTGCTTGCCATGAGACATCTGTTGACAGTTAAGTCATCTGCTGCCCCAAAACTCAGGAATTCAAGAATTATCCTAAAATTGTTTTAAATGCTTTAGATGGATAGCAATTTTCATAGACTCAACTCTATATTATTTTTACTAATAGGAAGGAGTAGCACAGGATATTTTAAATGATGGATAATCATCCTATTTGGTTAAAAGGGCTCCTTGGCCCTATTCCTTGACATTGAGAAAATTTGTTGTAGGTCAGGGAGCAGAAAAATAGGTGGAGTTTGTAGCTGCTTGGTGTTTGAGAAAGGCAACTTTGTCATGAAGCATCCATGGTCCCCTTGGCAGAGTTTCCTGGTTGCCATGCTACCACAAGTGTCCATGACATTACACCAATGGCCAAGTTGTTACAGTCACTGAAGAGAGAAGGTGCCTCCCTACTCCCCACATGGTGGAATGTTTGGAGTGCATAAAGCAGGTCTAGCTTCCTCATGCAGAGAGGTAAATCATGCTATTTTTCCTCATGTGGGCATGATGGGTATGCGGTGGTGAGGCTGTTCCTCAGATGACTTGGTTCCATTTACTGCTTGACTCATTAAAAGGACTGACTGTCCACAGAACTCTGGGGGAGAAGGATTAGAAAGAGGCATTGAACCAATGATTTCTTTGGGACAGGGAACTCTGAGATGAGGAAACTTCCTCTACTGATGCAGGTTGTCACTTTTCCTTGCTACTTAAGAGTTTTAGAGGAGCACTTAGTCATAGTCAGTATGTGACTATGAACCTGAACCCAAGTCTTCCTGACTCTTAGTCCAACTCATTCTCCACTATGTAATGGCTACCTCTCTCAGCATAGGGAAGGCTAAGGGATGTAATTTATGGCTTGGATACTCTGACAGCACCAAACTGAGAACTCCTTTCCTGTTCCCAACACACGTAAACCACTACTTTCCAACCAGCTGGCTTTCCAAGTAGCTGGGATGGCTTCCAAGGAGTATGAGTAATTTGTGATACCAAGAAGCCATTTAAGCAAAATCAAGAGTTGACTATATATTAAATCTGCCTCTACACAGTGGTTATAAAGTGGCTGGTAAAAATCAAGAAGAGTTAGCCAGAACCTGAAAGCCCTTTCCAGAGAGAACACTTATGTTTTTATTAAGGAATTGACTTACCTATACACATTTTCTTATAATCTCTTATTTTGGTGGTTAACCCCCACCGTGATTTCTTTGAATGAAAAATTTGATAACACTGGAGTGAAAAGTATACTAAGAAATATGTATAAATATGTTTAAGTAATTGCTCATCTAAAAATATATACTGTAATCTATTTTCCCCAATACTGTATGTGTTAAGATCCATCCTTTATTTTTATAGGAAAATAAAATATATTAATAAATAAATGCCTGTAGCTCAGAAATTCAACATTTCGGTGCTCTGCTATTTGAATTTGGTGACTGAACGGCTATTTGATTGTGGGTACTTCGGCGTTAACCAAAATCTGATTGTTAAGTACTCTGTGGATTACTGGTATCAGAAAAAGGACACCTGTGAAAAGAGAGAAATTATTAATGGGATGTTGTTTTCTGGGAGATATGCCCCTTGACAATGGGATCATGTTATATTCATGTTGAGAGTCCTAAAACTCAGGGACTATGTCTGGGGTGACATGAGAACTTAACAGCAGCTGGAATCTAATTTACTTATTGGCTCTCCAGTCAAATTTTTAGCAATCGGTTCTTTTGGCAAGGGGGAAGGGAACTGTGGAAAGGGAGACACAAGCATAGGCATTTTCTAGGCCTCGGTTATGAAATTCTCATTGAACTAAGAATTCTTTTTGGTTACCTATTTTGCTTTATGACCTTCTTGGGCATTTTTTCTTTGTAATTTTAAGAGGAAGGTAACCATAAAATCTGAGTACTGAACATCTTTTTTTAAAAAAGGATTCACTCTCTAAGTCTCTACATTCCCATTCCCTTTTATTGAAAGCCCATCAAATTTTTTTTCCAATCCCAGAGACCTTAGTTATTGTTCTTCATGTGCAAACATACCCACACTCACACCCACAAATAGTATTTCCTGTAACTAAGCCCTGGGTTAATATTTTCTACATGGAATAGACACAGGGCTTTCTAATGATAAAGAAATATTTTTCAATTCCTATTTAAGATTTATTTAACAATGAAAATAAGAAGGGATTGGGTAAGTTGGAAACCATCAAACTTATTTCCTCATCAACTGGTCTGAATTCCATCTTGTTTCCCTTTTTGTTGCCTACATTATCTAGCCCATATGGTAATTAGAAAAAAACTATAATGCCTAGTCAATAGGTACCTCCCCTATCTGGGGTTCCCTGATATAAAACACATACTTTATGAAAGCTCAGACTCTTCAGAGTACTTAAAAATAATGAATTCCTCCTGTGTCAGCCTTTAATCTACCCTTTAGCAATCCAGTTTTCTGTGGATTACAGGTTTAACCCAATTATTTTCACAATGATGATTAAAATTTCGGTGAGATGAACACCAAAGAACCCTTTAGAGTGGCAAATTCAGAAAGAGCTTCTCTTTACTTAGCATAGAATACTTTCTTTTGGATATGTTTGGAAGAGTTTCTGGCACTCTAATAACGATAATAATAAGAGCCAGCATTTATATGGTATTTTAAAGTTTACAAAGTGCTGTACAAAAACCTCATTTAATCCTCACAACTATCCTGGGAGGTAGATGCTATTATTATCTCCCTTTTTCAGATGAGGAAACTGAGGCAGACAGGGGTTAAGTGACTTGCCCAGGGTCACAGAGCCAGTAAATGTCTCCAGTTGGATTGGAACTCAAGTTATCCTGATTTCAGGCTCACCACTCCATACAGTGCACCAGTCTCACTTTGATGATATGATTGACTTGAAAAAAGCTGCATATTTTGAATACACGTGTATTTTGAATACACGGCATATGTTGACAACTGGTCAGTTTCAAAATCTTCATTGTGCTGACTAGGATGTACATAAGATTACTTTTGAAAGTCACTTAAGATGTTCTGCTCTGTTCTATTAAGTGAATCACTCCCAACCTCTCAGTCATACTTGAACTCTCAAATATCAGCTTTTTGATTTTGGATGTTATTGACCTGCTGGAATTAAAAAAAAAAACTACCCTGTGGTTTGTGTCTCTTTTCCCTTACTGCCAACAGTATTAACTACTTTCAAACAAAGGCATGCTCATTGCATTTGTTTTTATTGGTTTTGAAAATACCAATGCATAAAATGCCTATTTTAAGAATTTTTTTAACAGTATAACTTTCCTAGATGATATCTCACTATTACTGGGACATACATGGAGCATATTTGTTTCCAGGCATATAAAAAATATTTGAAGTACACATATAGCCTTTAGTTATAGCATAGTTAGCATACATTATCCTTGTAAAATGAAAAACACCCATTTTATGACTGAATTAAACTCTATATTTAATATGTTCTGTTACCTGACACGGACAGGATTTGGATAAACAAAGAACTCGGTTAATAGAGAATTATGATGTGTATCATACCTGGATTACTAATTCTTAGATCTCAGTATAGCAAGTGTACTAGTGCACACCAGGCTTGGTTTCTTCTACAAAAAAGAAAAGAAAGAAAGAAAGAAAGAAAGAATCTGTGCCCAAACATTTTGAAACTTATCTATGCATGTTGTAATTGTAAAAATACATAGAGATATGTGCATGTAAATGTATATGTATATGTATATGTATGTATATATCCCCAAAGTGAAGATGGCAGATTATACTAGGAGATAACTGTCCCTAAATTGCCTCCCTGTCCCTACATCCTAGTCAATAGTATGTATTAAATCAGTTTAACCAGCTAGGCTGTCCTTTCCTAAACAATGCAAGGAGTTAACAAGAAAATCACATTGCTATGTGATTAAGGAGGTCTGGGTTTGTGAGTTGGTGAGAAAGTGTCACAATAAAAATTTCAGAGCTAGAATGGATCTTAGAAATCAGCTAGTCTAAGACCTTTTCAGAGACAAAGAAACCAAAGCACAGATTTTCTGAATATTCACAACATGAACATGAGGGGCCTAATTTGTAAAGAATGTCGTTTATGTCCTCCTGGTTACAGATAACATTTGGAAGGGGAGTTTAAATAAGACTTGGTCCAGTTTTTTGCTTATTGGACCAGTATGATGGCATAGAAAGATAATTTTTCAATGGGAAATAACTCTTTCAACTCTAGACTGACAGAATTCTTAGACGTTTTAATTACCATTTTAGTTTTTCCCATGAAGATTTGTTTTAATACATTTCAAGAGCTTAAATCTAGGGTTACTTTGTTATTATTAATGATGTAATTATATTTAAAGGTTTCCAACCCGGGGAGGCAAGGTAAACATGTTTGCCTTTAGAGCTCAGCAGAACTATTTGTACGTAATTATTCATACATTTCTGAGAATTTCAGCTGCCCCAGCAGTTTGCTTAGTGTTAGGTCACGGCATTGGTATTGATTAACAGAAAGAAACTAGTGCCATCTAGTGGTAAGATTGAGGTAGAACATTGAAACTTCAATTCGACAAATAAATTCATTAAGTGCCCACTAGGTGGTGAGTGGAGCAGCTAGATGGTGCAGTGGATAAAGTGCTGGGCCCGGTCAGGAAGACTCATCTTCCTTAGTTCAAATCTGGCCTCAGACACTTACTAGTTATATGACCCTGGGCAAGTCACTCACCCCGTTTGCCTCATCTGTAAAATGAGTGGAGAAGGAAATGTCAAACCACTCTGGTATCTTTGCCAAGAAAACCCCAAACGGGGTCATGAGGAGCCAGACATGATTAAACAAAGATTGCAGGCACTGTGCTAGAGGCTGATGATATAAAAAGGAAAAAACAAAACAAAAACCCCTCCAAACCAAGATGTTTCCCTGCTGAGGAAAACACGTGCACAGATAAACAAATAGAAAATAATAAAGTAAGCGTAAAATAGTTTTGTTGGGGGCAGGGAAGAGTGTTAACAACTGGGGAGGGTGTTTCAATCAACAACCATTTAAAATTACCTACTATGCGTCGGGCACTGTGCTAGGCAATAGGATACAAAGACAAAAACTGAAGAATCTCTGCTCTCAAGAAGAGTACATTCAAATGAAGGAGACATCATGTATGTGGGTAGACACATAGACAGAGAGACAGATAGCTAGCTAGATAATTTGAATCTCTATATATGTATGTCTCTTTATAAGTGTATGTTTACATAAAAGACAGATAAAGCAAACATAAGATGACCTTAAGGACAGAAAGGCCTCAGGTACAAGGTGACACGAACTGAGTCTTGAAGAAAATCAGCGATTCCAAGAGGCAGAAGTGAGGAAGAGGGCATTACAGACATGAGGGATAATCAGTGCAAAGCTGTCTATTTCCAAAGATGGGTGATAGATAGAAAGTCAAAATAAGAACTGCAAGAAAGCTAGTCTGGCTGGATTGTTAAATTAGGACCACTTGTAGCCACTGAAAGGAGGACTCCTTGGGTTTGAGAAGTTTAAAAATGAATAGTTTTTATAAGTTTCACTTACCCATTTCAATTTCTTCATTTCATTGAGAAGCAAATGTTTTTGCAAATGACAGATTTTTATGGTAATCCAAGTGTCCATACTGGGGGAAAGGGTGGGGGGTGGGGCGGGAAGGTAATATCCAAGGGAGATTTGTCACAGGATATTCTTTATAGCTGGCTGGAGATGGGAGTGGGATACCGTAGGCTTACAAATCTGTACCCAGATATTAGGTGGTGATATGGCAGTTTGCCAGATTGGAGAAGCTTCAAAGACAGCTTTTCCTCTTTCCTTTCTTCCTTCCTTCTTTGCTTCCTTCCTTCTCTCTTTTTCTTTTCTTCTTTCTCCTTTCCCTCTTTCTCTTCTCTCCCTTCTTTCCCTCCTTCCTTTCAAAAGTCTCATCTCTGATGTATGCTTCAGATGTTCTCTCCTTCCAGGATGTTGATTGATGGGGAGCAAGGTGATTTCTGCTATGTCTGCTTCCAGATCCATGCTTTGGGATCTTTATTTTTTATTAAATTTTCTGATTGTCAATCAAAAAATCAGTCTCTCTCCCTCCTATCCCCTCCTAATAAAAAGAAAAGAAACCCTTATAACAAATACCCATAGTCAAACAAGACAGATTCCCACGTTGACCATATTTTGGAATCTTTAAATGCAGTAATTGATTGAGCAGAAAGGAGTGTGGGACTGAAAGACTTCCCTATTAGCTTCAGGTCTGCTAACAAAAAAGATATAGAAGTTTCATCTCCAGATGAAACTCCAGATACTGCGGACTTATCTAGGCCCAAGTAGACAGGTTTTTATTGGAAAAATAGGAAGTTGGAAAAAGAAATACTTTCTCAGCTGGTTTTAGAAGTGAAACCAAGGAATAGGAAAAAATTAACTTTTATAGGCTATGTGCCAAGGATCTTGCAGGATCATTCAGGAGAATGACCTAGGGTTATTCAGTCAAGCAAGCAATCAGAGGCCATACAGAAGTGTCTGTCTGTTTATCTCTCTATCTTAATCTTGAGAGCTCCTTATGAAATACCACCTCAAATTCCTTAGGCTTACAGGAAGAGGACTAAACTGTTAATACACAAAGATCTTATCAGGAGGATAAAGGTCTTATTGATATAGCTAAATGTAAGTGTGCATATGCATATATTTATCCAATAGAAAGAAATATTGTGTCAGGTACATTCTTCAGGGTGAGGAAATTGCACCCGCAATTACAAAATTCTCAAAAGGAAAATCCTATATACCTAATAAGGGATGTGGAACTACAAACACCAAACCTTGTGGAAAACATCACAGCAGTTAAAAGTAATTAGTCCTGTCACAAATGTAGAGTCCATGGAGGGGAATAATGTGTAATAAGGCTGAAAAATGAGGGTGGAGCCACTTGGTAAAGGTCTTTAAGTGGCAAACAGAAGTTTCTATTTGTGTGACATGGTCAGACCTGTGCTTTAGAAAAATCACTTTGACAGCTGTGTGGAGCATGGATTGGAGTGGAGAGAGAGTCGAGGTAGGGAGATGAATTAGGAGGCAATAGTGCAAGTAAGAGGTGATGGAAGGGGGCAGCTAGGTGGTGCAGTGAGTAGAGCACTGGCCCTGGAGTCAGGAGGACCTGGGTTCAAATCCAGTCTCAGACACTTGACACACTTACTAGGGGTGTGACCTTGGGCAAGTCACTTAACCTAATTGCCCTGCCTTCCCTCACCCAACCCCCACCCCCGCCAAAATAAAAAAAGAAAGAAAAAGAGGTGATAGAAGGCCTGAATTAAAACAGTGGTTATGTTGTGAGTAGAGAGAAGGTGTAAGTGAGTTGCTGTGGAGATAGAATCAACAAGATTAGAAAATACCTCATGCAGGAGACACAAGCTCAAGGTCAAAGGAAGCTAGAGATTTCAAGAGAAGGAAGTGAGGGAGAAGAACATTCCAGGCAAAGAGTTCAGGCTGCACATAAACAAAGGGGTGAGAAGGGAAATGAAGTGTACACGGAACAAGGAAGCCAGTTTGACTGGAAAGTGGAGGGGATTATCTGAATAATCTGAAATTGTACTAGAAATGTAGGCTAGAGGCAACTTGTGAAGCCATTAAGTGCCAAGTGGAGGAGTTTGTATTTTATCCTGAAGGTCAAAGGGAGTCACTGAAATTTCTTGAACGTGGAAGTGACTCTTTTTTGGGAGGTGGGGGAAATATTAATGTGGCAGCTATGCGGAACTTTGTTTAGTACTGAGGGAAATGGAGGTAGTTAGGATTATGTAGGTAATAGGTGCTATTACCTGAGTGACAAAATTTTAAAAGTTTTGAAAATTTTGGAAAAAATATTTCCCAAATAGAATAATAATAGTCTGTATTTAAATAATGCTTTAAGTTTTAGAAAGTATTTTTACTTATGCTGTTTCATTTGGTCCTCGTAAGAATCCTTTAAGATAAATGCTGATATTACCCTCAGTTTACAGATGAGAAAACTGAGGCCAAGGGAAGTTAATTGACTTGCCTAGGGTCACAGAGCTAGTTAATGTCTGAGGAGGGGAAGGAAAAAAGGAAGGAAGGAAGGAAGGAGGGAGGGAGGGAGGGAGGGAAGGAAGGAAATATTTGTCAAGTGCCCACTATGTGCCTTGCACTGTGATAACTGTATTATAAATGAGATCTTATTTGGACAATCCTTCAAGGCAGGTGATATTACCATCCCTGTTTCTTTCTCCAATGGATTAGGCAAATAGAGGTTAAGTGACTTGTCTAGAATCACATAGCTTTAGTAAGTGTCTAAGGCTGAATTTGAACTCAGGTCTTCCCAACTCCAGACCTAGCACTGTCCACTTAACTGTTCTACCTAGAATACTTTAAATACAAAAATTAACATGAAAATAGAGTCTAATGTCTGAAAGAAATTAGATATGGGGTAATTAGAAACCACCAATCTGAAATAAATACTTTTCATATATAAAGGTTTAGTGGTAAGAGTCCTAGAGTCAAGAGAGATGGTTTCAAATCTTGTCTCTGACACTAACTGTATGTCTGTGGGCAAGTCACTTAAAACTTTATTAGCCTCAATTTACTCAACTGTAAAATAGAGATAATAATCCCTGTAGCACTTATCTCTTAGGGGTGTTTGTAAGGATCTAATTTATTTTTTATCTTTTAGTTAGCACTTTGTAAGTGTTTATTGAATTGTTTGACTAAAAGTAAGGTAGAAAAAATATTAGAATTCTTCCTCAAACTGCTGATATGCCTGATCTCAGTCAGTACTGCTGCAGTGTTGCTAAGGTTGATAGGGATGTGTGAATCTTTTTTGGTGGGGTGTAGGATGGGGAGCAGAAGGGGGAGTTCAGATCTATAATTGCCTTGGGGAAGGTATACCTTCTGCTGTTGCAGGTCAGCTACTGGTCTGTCACTTATAGTCTCAGAGTGTTGCTTGGGAGGCACTGAGATGTTAACGGACTTGCCCATGGTCACAAAGTCCGTATGTGTCAGTGGCATAGCTCATGACTAGCCTCTATTCACTATATCAAGCTGTATCAGTAAATCTCTTGGGATGGTAAACTACTTTTGAGCAATGGTAATAAGGTACATTGGAAAGACCAGCAGATCAGGAGATGTGAGACCTGAGTCTTCCCTAGAGCCATAAGTAGTAGTGATTTGTGATTTGTGCCTGGAACAGCACAAGCAGTGCCCAGGATGAGCAGTACAAAATGAACCCTCAAACCCACTTCTTCAGAGAGGGTAGAGGAGAGAGGGCAGAGTTCACAGCTGCAGTACTGTCCAAACTGAGCAGATGCCCTCCTTTTCCGCAGTCCCTCCCCACATACATGGCTCAGGTGTCACCTTGAGACTTTTTTCTTCCTTCTGGGAAAGGGGATGCATTTGGGTAAACCGTGACTGTCATAGGGGAAAGCAATGGCTTCTCCTCTGTCTGTGCCATCTCCAGAGGCACCCAATCTCAACATCTTTGTTCCCAACATTTTTAAGCTTTGGCAGACAATTCTAGTCCTTTGCCATCCCCTATAGGACAGAGAAGGAGGTACTACTAGCTCATGATCATGGATGTGGGTGAACAAGGTGGGGGGTGGGGGTGGTGAGGTGAAAGGGAGAAATGGGGAAGGGTGTCAGACCTTCCTTCCCTGCTCTTTGCAAGTCCTCTGGGTGTAGTGACATTTTGTCCAGTAACAATGTGTCATCAAAACTCCCCCTAGCCAACAGTCAGTGTGCAGCTGACATAGGGAGTGTGTCTTGTGGTTCTCTCTGGCAGGGACCACTCATTGGGAATACCCATGCTAATCTCTACCGTTTCTGTACTGCCAGAAGATTGCAATGGCTTCCAGTCCTGTCTAAGGACAGAAAAAAAAAAGTCCTAGTCTCTACCACTTTAGTTAGAGCTCTGATAGTGCTTTTGTGACATTTATTTAGTTGTGTAACCACAGACAAATTGCTTTATCTTTCTGAGTCAGGGTTTTCTTCTCTGAATAATGGAAGACAATAATACTGGTTCAACTTACCTCAGGGTTTTCAGAGGAAAGTGCTTTGTAAGCCTTACAGGGCTGTGTATAAAAGTAATTATTGTTGTTCAAGTGTGACTCCATTGATCACAGCAATCTATACTGTCCAGGGGTTTTCTTGGGAGAGAAACTGTCATTTCCTTCTTCAGTGGATTAAGGCAAACAGAGGGTAAGTGACTTATCCAAGATCACACAGGTAGTAAGCCTCTAAGGCTAGATTTGAACTCAGGTTTGCCCGACTCTGGGCCCAGCACTCAATACACTGAGCCTTCTAGCTGCCTCTTAAGTCATTATTGCTATCCTTTTATCTGGCGCTTAAAGAATGATATTCTAAAATGTCTGTAGCAGCAACAAAGTATTGGAAATTGAGGGATGTCCATCATTGGGGAATGGCTGAAAAAGTTGTGAAATATCAATACTACTGCGCTATGAGAAATGGTAATCTTAGAAAAATATGCAAAGACTTTCATGACACAGTGAAGAACAAAATAAGCAGAACTAAGAGAACATTGTGCACGGTAACAACGATATTGTTTTAAGAATGACTTTGAGCACATAAGTCATTTTGACTATTACAAATACCCAAATGAATGATAAAGGATATCTGAAGAAAGACGCTATCTGCATCCAGAGAAAGAATTGATAAATAGAAGTATGGATAGAATAATTTTACAGATATAGATATATATATATACATATATATATATATATATGTATTTGTGTCTAATGGTAGCCACCTCTAAGTTAGGGGGAGGGGAGAGAAAAAAGTGGGAAAATTTACATGATAACTTTATTATATATGTAAAAGAAATAGCAAGTTGTACACAATAGATTTACAGTTTCATGTTCAATCATCTTTTTAAAAATTATACTGTTATGGAAATGCTTGTTTTATTCCATAAATTTGAAAATAAATAAAAGGGAGGGGGACAAGAATGGTAATGGCATGTGTAACCACATAAAAAAATAAGTATGGGAATCAAACCAGTCAGTTAACAAGTGTTTATTGGACAACTAATGATAAAAGCAACATGTTTGCATAGTGCTCTAAGATTTTCAAAGCACTATGCAAATAAACTTTCTACATAACAACCCCTATCAGTTAGGTAGGACTTAGTTTATGCTAGGACATTGCTAAACATCATTTTGTGACTTTACTTTTGTGCAAATAAACCTAAACTTGAAAGTCTACTCAACTGGTCTCCTTTAATAGAAATGTAGGCACTATGGATATTGCAGTCTTAGAGATTTAAACACTGAGTGACCTTGGCTAAGTTTGTGATCTCTACTATTTTTTAAAACCTAATACATCCACAAAAAGAAATATAGATATTTTAGTAAACTTTTATTGAGTGTCCCTATATTGTTAAAATTTCCTCTTCTTTCCTTCTCGTTCCTCCACTCAAGAGCTATCCCCTATGACAAAGAATTTTTATAAAAGAAAAAAAAGAGTAAAACTGGTCAACACAAAATATTCTAACATTATGTGCAATGTTCCATAACCCATGGACCTTGGCCTCTGCAAATGAGTGGGGAGAAGTGTCTTTTCATATCTCTTCAATTGAGGCCAACTTTGTCTTTCAAATTTCTCAACATTCAGTTTTATTTCATTGCTGTTCCTTTCGATTATTGTAGTCATCATACACACAAAGACACACACACACATATTTTCCTGACTCTTCATACTTTACTATGCATCAATGTATGTAAGTCTTTCCATGCTTTCTTAGAGGAAAATAATATTCTATTACTTTCATGCACCATAATTTGTTTCACTCTTCCCCATTCAATGGACATCTATTTTGTTTTCTGATCTTTGCTACCACAAAAAAAAGTGTTATTTAAATAAATATTTTCGTGCTTATGGAATCCCTTTCCTTCTTTGTCACATACCTTGGGGTATATGCCTAATAGTGGAATCTTTGCATCAAAGGATATGAACATTTTAGTAACTTTTTGCATGATTCCAAATTGCTTCTCAGAATGGTTGTACCAATTCATTGTTCCACCAACAATACATTAGTGTACTAGTCTTTCCACAACCACTCCAAGCTGACTATTCCCATCTTTTGTGTCTTTGCTAATTTGTTGGTATAAGGAAAAACCTCAAGGCTGCTTTGATTTTATTTGCATTTCTCTTAGAAGTAGTGATTTGGAGCATTCTTTCATATAGTTAATAGCTTTCCGTTGTTCTTTTGGGAAGTTTGTTCAGATCTTTTTACTGTTCTCTATTGTGGGAATGTCTTTTGGGCACAGTTAGTTGTCTATATGGATTGATATCAAACCTTTAACAGAGATATCTGACACAAATATCTTTTCCTAGTCAACCACTTCCCTTTTAATTTTAGATGGCTTGATTTTGTTTGTGAAAAAAAATTCAATTTCATGTAATCAAAATTATCCATTTTATCTTTTGTAACTGTGTCTATTCCTTCTTTGGTTAAGAATTCATTCTCTTTCTATAGGTTGATGATCTGCTTCCCTCCTAATTTTTTTATAGTATAATTCAAGTCACACATTCATTTTGAATTTATTGTGCAATATAGGATAAGATATTGGTCTAAGCCCATTTTTTGCCAGAATGCTTTCCAGTTTCCCCAAGAGTTCTTATCAAGTAGAGAGTTCAGAAAAATGGGTCTTAATTGGGCTTAGCTAGTGTAGGAAAGTGTGACCTGATGAAAAATAATAATGTGGTTTCCATTTCTGTCTTAACTGCTAAACCACCATAGGATTCTGATTAGGTCCCTCACTGTCTCAGTTGTTCCCTTGGTAAAATGGGCCAAAGGGAATTTCCCTGCATTAAATAATGGTTTGAAAAGCGCTTTGAGAACCTTGAATGTAAAGCATAATCATAGTTTAAACAAGTTACTCAAGTTTAAACAAGTTACTCAAATATGGCAGATTATATCTATGGCAATTCAATGTCCAGGATTTATCTAAGATTGCTCCAATTTAAAAGTCCATTTCTAAATCAGAAAAAAAAATTCTCCATCAAATCATATGTTCTGATTTTTATTCAGAAAATATGTTCACCAAAATTGTAAGACAAACCACTGGACTGATGGAGATGGCTCTTTTATTTTCTTCATGTGTTTTAGTGAAATATAAAACATAG